>NW_020837945.1:108917626-108922529 GCF_003676395.1 Aethalodelphis obliquidens
TTCAGACCTAGAGACACATACAGACTGAAAGTAAGGGGATGGAAAAAGATATTCCATGCAAATGGAAACCAAAAGAAAGCTGGAGTAGCAATTCTCATATCAGACAAAATAGACTTTAAAATAAAGACTATTACAAGAGACAAAGAAGGACACTACATAATGATCAAGGGATCGATCCAAGAAGAAGATATAAAAATTGTACATATTTATGCACCCAACATAGAAGCACCTCAATACATAAGGCAAATACTAACAGCCATAAAAGGGGAAATCGACAGTAACACATTCATAGTAGGGGACTTTAACACTCCATTTTCACCAACAGACAGATCATCCAAAATGAAAATAAATAAGGAAACACAAGCTTTAAATGATACATTAAACAAGATGGACTTAATTGATATTTATAGGACATTCCATCCAAAAACAACAGAATACACATTTTTCTCAAGTGCTCATGGAACATTCTCCAGGATAGATCATATCTTTGGTCACAAATCAAGCCTTGGTAAATTTAAGAAAATTGAAATTCTATCAAGTATCTTTCCTGACCACAACGCCATGAGACTAGATATCAATTACAGGAAACGATCTGTAAAAAATGCAAACACATTGAGGCTAAACAATACACTACTTAATAACGAAGTGATCACTGAAGAATTCAAAGAGGAAATAAAAAATACCTAGAAAAATATGACAATGGAGACACGACGACCCAAAACCTATGGGATGCAGCAAAAGCAGTTCTAAGAGGGAAGTTTATAGCAATACAAGCCCACCATAAGAAACAGGAAACATCTCAAATAAACAACCTAACCTTGCACCTCAAGCAATTAGAGAAAGAAGAACAAAAACATCCCAAAGTTAGAAGAAGGAAAGAAATCATAAAAATCAGATCAGAAATAAATGAAAAAGAAATGAAGGAAATGATAACAAAGATCAATAAAACTAAAAGCTGGTTCTTTGAGAAGATAAACAAAATAGATAAACCATTAGCCAGACTCATCAAGAAGAAAAGGGAGAAGACTCAAATCAATAGATTTACAAATGAAAAAGGAGAAGTAACAACTGACACTGCAGAAATAAAAAAGATCATGAGAGATTACTGCAAGCAACTCTATGCCAATAAAATGGACAACCTGGAAGACATGGACAAATTCTTATAAATGCACAACTTGCCAAGAATGAATCAGGAAGACATAGAAACTATGAAAAGACCAATCACAAGCACTGAAATTGAAACTGTGATTAAAAATCTTCCAACAAACAATAACCCAGGACCAGATGGCTTCACAGGCGAATTCTATCAAACATTTAGAGAAGAGCTAACACCTATCCTTCTCAAACTCTTCCAAAATATAGCATAGGAAGGAACACTCCCAAACTCATTCCACGAGGCCACCATCACCTTGATACCAAAACCAGACAAGGATGTCACAAAGAAAGAAAACTACAGGCCAATATCACTGATGAACATAGATGCAAAAATCCTCAACAAAATACTAGCAAACAGAATCCAACAGCACATTAGAAGGATCATACACCATGATCAAGTGGGGTTTATTCCAGGAATGCAAGGATTCTTCAATATACGCAAATCAATCAATGTGATAAACCATATTAACAAATTGAAGGAGAAAAACCATATGATCATCTCAATAGATGCAGAGAAAGCTTTTGAAAAAATTCAACACCCATTTATGATAAAAACCCTGCAGAAAGTAGGGATAGAGGGAACTTTCCTCAACATAATAAAGGCCATATATGACAAACCCACAGCCAACATCATCCTCAATGGTGAAAAACTGAAAGCATTTCCAGTAAGAGCAGGAACAAGACAAGGTTGCCCACTCTCACCACTCTTATTCAACATAGTTTTGGAAGTTTTAGCCACAGCAATCAGAGAAGAAAAGGAAATAAAAGGAATCCAAATCCGAAAAGAAGAAGTAAAGCTGTCACTGTTTGCAGATGACATGATACTACACATAGAGAACCCTAAAGATGCTACCAGAAAACTACTAGAGTTAATCAATGAATTTGGTAAAGTAGCAGGATACAAAATTAATGCACAGAAATCTCTGGCATTCCTATACACTAAAGATGAAAAATCTGAAAGTGAAATCAAGAAAACACTCCCATTTACCACTGCAACAAAAAGAATAAAATATCTAGGAATAAACCTACCTAAGGAGACAAAAGACCTGTATGCAGAAAATTATAAGACACTGATGAAAGAAATTAAAGATGATACAAATAGATGGAGAGATATACCATGTTCTTGGATTGGAAGAATCAACATTGTGAAAATGAATCTACTACCTAAAGCAATCTACAGATTCAATGCAATCCCCATCAAACTACCACTGGCATTTTTCACAGAACTGGAACAAAAAATTTCACAATTTGTATGGAAACACAAAAGACCCCGAATAGCCAAAGCAATCTTGAGAACAAAAAACGGAGCTGGAGAAATCAGGCTTCCTGACTTCAGACTATACTACAAAGCTAAAGTAATCAAGACAGTATGATACTGGCACAAAAACAGAAAGATAGATCAATGGAACAGGATAGAAAGCCCAGAGATAAACCCAGGCACATATGGTCACCTTATCTTTGATAAAGGAGGCAGGAATGTACAGTGGAGAAAGGACAGCCTCTTCAATAACTGGTGCTGGGAAAACTGGACAGGTACATGTTAAAGTATGAGATTAGATCACTCCCTAACACCATACACAAAAATAAGCTCAAAATGGATTAAAGACCTAAATGTAAGTCCAGAAACTATCAAACTCTTAGAGGAAAACATAGGCAGAACACTGTATGACATAAATCTCAGCAAGATACTTTTTGACCCACCTCTTAGAGAAATGGAAATAAAAACAAAAATAAACAAATGGGACTTAAGCAAACTTCAAAGCCTTTACACAGCAAAGGAAACCATAAATGAGACCAAAAGACAATCTTCAGAATGGGAGAAAATATTTTCAAATGAAGCAACTGACAAAGGATTAGTCTCCAAAATTTATAAGCAGCTCATGCAGCTTAATAACAAAAAAACAAACAACCCAATCCAAAAATGGGGGAAGACCTAAATAGACATTTCTCCAAAGAAGATATACAGATTGCCAACAAACACATGAAAGAATGCTCAACATCACTAATCATTAGAGAAATGCAAATCAAAACTACAATGAGATATCTCACACCAGTCAGAATGGCCATCATCAAAAAATCTAGAAACAATAAATGCTGGAGAGCGTGTGGAGAAAAGGGAACCCTCTTGCACTGTTGGTGGGAATGTAAATTGATACAGCCACTGTGGAGAACAGTATGGAGGTTCCTTAAAAAACTACAAATAAAACTACCATATGACCCAGCAATCCCACTACTGGGCATATACCCTGAGAAAACTATAATTCAAAAAGAGTCATGTACCAAAATGTTCATTGCTGCTCTATTTACGGTGGCCCAAAGATGGAAACAACCTAAGTGTCCATCATTGGAAGAATGGATAAAGAAGATGTGGCACATATATACAATGGAATATTACTCAGCCATAAAAAGAAACGAAATTGAACTCTTTGTAATGAGGTGAATAGACCTAGAGTCTGTCATACAGAGTGAAGTAAGTCACAAAGAGAGAGAGAAATACCATATGCTAACACATATATATAGAATTTAAGAAGAAAAATGTCATGAAGAGCTTAGGGGTAAGACATGAATAAAGACTTACTAGAGAACAGACCTACTAGAGACCTACTAGAGAATGGACTTGAGGATATGGGGAGGGGGAAGGGTGAGCTGTAACAAAGCGAGAGAGAGGCATGGACATATATACACTACCAAACGTAAGGTAGATAGCTAGTGGGAAGCAGCCGCATAGCACAGGGAGATCAGCTCGGTGCTTTGTGACCGCCTGGAGGGGTGGGATAGGGAGGGTGGGAGGGAGGGAGATGTAAGAGGGAAGAGATATGGTAACATATGTATATATGCAACTGATTCATTTTGTTATAAAGCAGAAACTAACACACCATTGTAAGGCAATTATACTCCAGTAAAGATGTTAAAAAAAAAGATTCTTACTTGTCACCTACATTCCTCTGTGGTGCATAGCGGGTGTTGAGTCCAGTTCACTGAGCAAAGAGTAGGTCTTGTCTATTACATATTTGGTATATGGAATGGTATCTGTGCTAATTTCAAACTCTGGTTGTATGCATCACCCCATCTCACCTTTCCCCTTAAGCAGGCATAAGTGCATTTTCTAAATGTGGGACTCTGTTCTGTTTTGTAATTCAGCTCATGTGTAGCCATGTTTACATTCCCTCTATAAGTGATATCTTATGATGTTTCTGTTTCTGTGTGACTTCTTTCACTTAGAATCATCGTACCTAAATCCACTCATTATGCTACTGCTGGCCTTATGACATTGATTTCATGGCTGAGTGATATTCCATTGTACATAAGTACCACAACTTCTTTATCCATTTTTCTCTTTCCTGGGATATTTAAGGTGTACCAAAGTCGAGGGTTTTGTAAACAGAAGAGCCCTAAACTTTGGGGTGGCTGTGTCTTGTTGATTTTTAGTTTTCCCAAGATATATGCCCTTCAGTGGAAGTGACCTATGCTCTGTAGCTCTGTTTTTTACATGTTTCAGGAAACACCATACACTTCTCCAGAGTGGCTGTTGGCAGGTTACATCCCACCCATCAGGGCAACAAGGCTCCCTGTTCTCCATTGCCTGTCCTGCCTCTCTGGGTTTTACACTTTTCTCGATGGCCTTTGGACCGGTGGGTAGAGAGACTTTTTGTTGTGTGGATTTGCATTGCCCGCTTGCTTGGTTGGCCAAAAAGGGCGTATGCGTTTTCTCCTGAATAAATTCAGGAGAAAACGCATACGCCCTTTT
>NW_020837945.1:108922539-108929965 GCF_003676395.1 Aethalodelphis obliquidens
CTGTTCTGTTTTGTATTTCAGCTCATGTGTAGCCATGTTTACATTCCTTCTATAAGTGATATCTTATGATAAGTTTCTTTTTCTGTGTGACTTCTTTCACTTAGAATCATCGTACCTAAATCCACTCATTATGCTACTGCTGGCCTTATGACATTGATTTCATGGCTGAGTGATATTCCATTGTAAATAAGTACCACAACTTCTTTACTCATTTTTATCTTTCCTGGGATATTTAAGGTGTACCAAAGTCGAGGATTTTGTAAACAGAGGAGCCTTAAATTTTGGGTTGGCTGTGTGTTATTGATTTTTAGTTTTCCCAAGATGTCTGCCCAGGAGTGGAAGTGCCCTATGATCTGTAGCTCTGTTTTTTAGATGTTTTAAGAAACACCATACACTTCTCCTGAGTGGTTGTTCACAATTTACATCCCATCCATCAGCGTAACAAGGCTCCCTGTTCGACATGGCCTGTCCTGCCTTTCTGGTTTTAACACTTTTTTGGATGGCCCTTTGGACTGGTGGGAAGTGTGACTTCTTTTTAGTGCAGATTTGCAATGCCCCCTTTCTTGGTTGGCAAAAACGTGCGTATGCGTTTTTTCCTGAATATATATACACCCTTTTTGACCAACTGCATCATTGTCGAAGTTCTGCTGCTTTTCATGTGCTTTAAAGGCGACTCCAATCTACCTCTTGAAATCTGTTTCCTGCAATTCTGCCTTGGTTTCAAATCCTCTTCGTTGTCTTACCTCAATATATTTTTCGATGATAGTTGTCTTTTATAACTCTGCAGCTTTGTGAACTGCAGTGCCCCTGAGCTCCATTTTTCAATTCCCTTTTTTGTGAGCTGGCCGCAAACTGCAGGATTGCCTCAGGCCTTATTCTGGTTCTGAAGTGGCAGGCTGAGCCTTTGGTTAATTTTTCTTCGTGATGGGAAATTAGAGTGACATGTGCCCATCCAAACACCTATAGCTAGTCTCTCATTGATTCCCCCTCTTCCCGTCCATCCTCCGGACAAACTGCAAACTGTGGGAAACAGGAGGTTAAAGGCAGTGATTATTCAGGTGAAGAGATTGTTAGTTAAGCAGCTGGAATGGTGAACCCAAGCAGCAGGAGATTAAAAAATGAGGTGCATTTTAGAAACCTTTCTGGATCACACCGTGTACCATCCTCTGGTTTTCCCGCTCATCTTTTAGCCATAGGCAGATTCCATGAACCTGGAGAGTTGGGACCCATGGAATGGGTAGCACGCAGAATTACTTTAAAGGGTTTGCCTTTGCTCACCCAGCCCTACCAATCCTCTCAGCCACAAGAGTGTCCAGCCTTATGTCTCATCCAGCCTTTGTTGTAGATGTGGTCAGTCTGTGTTGCGTCACAGCTCCTGAACGAATTTTGTAAGAATTTCTCTCTCTGTCACTGTCTTTGTGTTTGTGTTTGAAATTCATTTTTATAATGGGGTTTAGCTGAGTTTCACTGCTGTGTTTATGCCGCTCTACACACACTTGATTTCCCTACGGTGACATATCAATACATAGGTTTTAAGATTCTTACTAGTCAGATATATTTTTCTTTGGTGAAGAGGGAGTGTTGAGTCTAGTTCATTGAGCAAGGAGTAGGTCTTTTCTATTACATATTTGATGTATATAACCATATCTGTGCTAATTTCCACCTCTTTTTTTATGCATCACCCCACCTCACCTTTCCGCTTAAGCAGGCATAAGCTTGTTTTCTAAATGTGTGACTCTGCTTTGTTTTGTAATTTACTTCATGTGTAGTGATGTTTACATTCCTTCTAAAAGTGATATCTTATAAGTTTCTTTTTCTGTGTGACTTATTTCACTTAGAGTCATCGGACCTAAATCCACTCATTATGCTGCTACTAGCCTTATGACATTGATTTCATGGCTGAGTGATATTCCATTGTACATAAGTACCACAACTTCTTTATCCATTGTTCTCTTTCCTGGGATACTTAAGGTGAACTGAAATCTAGGTTCTTGTAAACAGAGCAGCCCTATACTTTGGAGTGCCTGTGTCTTGTTTATTTTTAGCCTTCCCAATATATTCGCCCGTGAGTGGAAGTCCCCTATGCACTGTCGCTCTGTTTTTTAAATGTTTCAGGAAACACCATCCAGTTCTCCAGAGTGGCTCTCGGCAATTTACACTGCACACATCCCCGTAATAAGGCTCCCTGTTCTCCATGGCCTGTCCTGCATTTCTGGTTTTACACATTTTTCGGATGGCCCTTTTGAGTGGTGGGAAGTGAGACTTCTTTGTTTTGCGGATTTGCATTGCCCACTTGCTTGGTTGGCAAAAAAGGGCGTATGCATTTTTTCCTGAATTCATTCAGGAAAAAACGCATACGCCCTTTTTGGCCAACTGCATCATTGTCGAAGTTCTGCCGCTTTTCGTGTGTTTTAAAGGCTAGACCAATCAACCTCTTGAAATCTGTTTCCTGCAATTCTGCCTTGCATTCAGAGCCTCTTTGTTGCCTTACCTCAATATATTTTGGGACGTTAGGTGTCATTTATAACTCTGCAGCTTTGTGAATTGCATTGCCCCTGAGCTCCATTTTTCAACTCGCTTTTTTTGTGAGCTGGCTGCAAAACCGCAGGATTGCTTCAGGCCCTATTCTTGTTTTGGGCTGGCAGGCTGAGCCTTTGGTTAATTCTTCTTCCCGATGGGAAATTGGACTGACATGTGCCTGTTGAAACACCCACAGCTAGTGTCTCATTGGTTCTCCCTCTTCCCGTTCATCCTCTGCACATATTGCAAACTGTGCGAAACAGGAGGTTAAAGGCTCTGATTCTCCAAGTGGGGAGATTTTTAGTATAGTGGCTGGAATGGCGAACCAGAACACCAGGAGAAGAAAAATGAGGTGCATTTTAGACACCTTTCGCATTCACACGGTGTACAGTCCTCTGGGTTTCCCATGCATGTTTTTCCTGTAGGCAGTTTCCTTGAACCTGCAGATTTCGGACCCATGGAATGGGTACCAGGAAGTATTACTTTAAAGGGTCTGCATTTCCTCACCCAACCTCACTAATTCTCTTAGCGCAAACAGTTTCCAGCCTTATGTCTCATTCTGCTGTGGGTCTATATGTGTTCAATCCATGTTGACTAACAGCCCCTGAGCAAAAGTTGTAAGAATTTTTCTGTCTCACTGTCTTCTTTTTTTTAAAATTTATTATTATATTGGGTACAGCTGATTTTCAATGGTCTGTTTCTCGCTGCTGTACATCCACTTTATTCACATATAGAGAGACATCAATAAATTCTTCTTCAGATTCTTACCAGTCGTATATATTCTTTTCTGGTGACTTGAGTGTGCTGAGTGCAGTTCTTTGAGGTACTGTGTAGGCCTTTTTGATTATCAATTTAGTATTTGGAACGGTATATTTGCTAATTTCAACCTCCTGGATAATGCCTCACCCCTCCCTACCATTCCGCTTTAGCAGCTTTATGTGTGTTTTCTACATATTTGACTATGTTTATCTTTTGTAATTTATTTCATGTGTAGCCATTTTTGATTCCAACTTTAAGTGATATCTTATGATATGTGTCTTTTTCTTTCTGACTTCTGTCACTTAGAATGATCATACGTAACTCCTTTGGAGTTGTTGCAACTGGCCTTATTTCATTGATTTCCGGGCTGAGTAATATTCCACTCTACATACGTACCACATCTCTTTTATCCACTTTTTCCTTCCAGAGACATTTAGGTTATATCGAAGTCGAGGCTCTTTTAAACAGAGAGGTGGTAAACGTTGGGGTGACTGTGTCCTCTCGATTTTTGATTTTCCCAAGATATACGCCCATGAGTGCAAGTGCCCTATGCTCTGTAAGCTCATTTTTTAGATGATTTAGTAAACACAATACATTTCTCCAGAGTGGCCATTGGCAATTTACATTTCCACTATCAGCCTCACAGGGCTCCCTTTTCTCCTCGCCCTGTCCTGCATTTCTGGTGTTTACACTTTATGAGGATGGCTCTTCTGACTGATGCAAAGTGATACCTTTTGTAGTATTGATTTCCAGTGCCCACCTGTTTGGTTGGCTAAAAAGGGCATATGCCCTTTTCTTGAATATATTCAGTAAAAACACATACGCCCTTTCTGGCCAACTGCATCGTTGGCGATGTTCAGCCCCTTTTCTTGTGCTTTAATGTCGAGTCCTTTCTACCTCTTCAAATCCCTTTCCTGCCATTCTCCCTTGCTTACAAGTCATTTTCGGTGACTTACCTCAAGACATTTTTTGACGATAGATATTTTCAGCTCTTTAGTTTCGTGAAATTTGGTGCCCCTGAGTTCCATTTTTCAACTTGTGTTTTTGAGAACAGGCCACAAAACAGTGGGATTTCCTCAAGCCCTATTCTGTTTCCATGGGTAATCTTAGCCTTTGGTCAATACGTCTTCCTGATTGGAAATTAGAGTGACATGTGCCTGTCCAAACACCTAGGACTTGTCTCTCATTGTTTCTCATCCTTCTGCTTCATCCTCTGGACAAATTCCAAACTGTGTGCAACAGGATGTTGAAGGTGCTGACATCCCCAAGTGGGGAGATTGTTAGGAAAGATGCTGGAGGTGTGAACCCGAGCACCAAGACATGAGCAGATGAGATGTCTTTTCCAAACTCTTCCTGATCAGACGGTGTACCATCCTCTGGGTGTGACAGGCAATTTTTAGCAGTAGGAAGGGTCCCGTGCATGTAAGGAGAACACCAGGGATTTTTTCAAATCAGTGTCTCCCCGAACCCCAAACTGGGGATTTTTTAAGCTACGGCTACACATATGTTCATTAAGGGCCTTGGGCAGTAGGCAGAGTCCGAACTTTAGATGATTGAAGTCTTTAGGGTCAGAAGCGCTCACCATCGGCTTCCCTTAGGTTACATTTTATCTGTCGTTGATAGATGATGTCGATAAAAATATCTGTTCTTTTCCAGATTACTTCCCCTTATAGGTTATTGCAAAATATTGAGGGTAGTTCCCTGTGCTATACAGTAGTTCCTTGTTGATGATCTATTTTATACATAGCAGTGTGTATGTGTTCATCCCAAACTGTTAATTTATCCCTCCTCCCACCTTTCCCCTTTGGTAATAATAAATTATAAGATTTTATACTTCTCAGAAATGGGGGAGCTGAAAGAGAGGTAGCATTTTCAATGGAAAAGCATTCAAAACAAGATTGAAGCCTCAGCCAAGATTATTAGATGTACATCCTTGGAAAGAAATCACTTCATTTCTCTAATGTTGACCTGACAAATAAGACAAACCTCTTCACTGAACTTGCTTATAATAAAGTGATGGAAATATCCAATGGGATAGTTAGAAACATCTTATTTTACCCGAGCCTTATACACTGCTCTATGTTAATTACAGTTTGGCTCACACATCTGTTCATTGAAGTTACAGTGTTCTCAATTTCTGTTACTGATCCTACAGAGTAGGCCCCAACAAGGGTCCCCCTGCCCAGTGTCATTGGAGCCAACAGATCGAGACTGAGTTTGGTTTAGAAGCAAAGGAAATTTTATATTTTGATCAGAGAATGGAGAGGTGAGAGCGAGCGCTCCCCCACAGGCTGTGGGTCAGGCTGCTGTGTGGGGATCCCGGCAGCGTCAGTGGGAGGGAGGGGGCGGAGCTCTCAAGGGCCGGGTTGGCTGCAGCTCAGGCTCTATATCGCGGAGTCTGCACTGGGCCCCAGGAGCTGAAGTGTCGACCCAGCCATTCTGCACTAGGAAATCGGGTCTGAAGTGCTGGGTGTGGGACCTCTGCATGCGGAACCCTAGGAGCACGTGAAATTAGACAAAGCACAAAGGAATAAAAGGTTAGACTTTATTTTATTGCCCAGATTCTATTTTTATCTCCCAGGAATTTTTAATGGGCTTTGCCGGTGACAAACCCC
Source organism: Aethalodelphis obliquidens (assembly GCF_003676395.1). Taxonomy (NCBI): domain Eukaryota; kingdom Metazoa; phylum Chordata; class Mammalia; order Artiodactyla; family Delphinidae; genus Aethalodelphis; species Aethalodelphis obliquidens. The sequence goes on from NW_020837945.1 coordinate 108,928,434, forward strand.
TCCTCTGCCTTTTGTCCCGTTCCTCATTGTTGGGGTGCTGAGGGTGCAGACCCCTCTTCTGTAACTGCTTCGTGTTGAGTTTGGGGTCCTCATACCCTGGGGGGAGGGGCAGAACTTCTCCCCAGCAGCCTCCAGGTGAGGTTGATTGTCCCCAGGCCTCCTGCCTCACTGCTTGTCCGCCTGAGCATCAGCATTGGAAGCGTTATAGATTCTAATGACCTTTAAGGGTCCAGGAAAGAGATGCGCAGAGACGCTGGTGGGGGGCCGGTTTTACCCCTCCCAACATTTGTTCGGCCACCTTAGGCTGACGGTTTCTGCCAGCCTAGATGCTCTGACCAGTAGTCTGCGCTTTCTTCAATTAGGCCCCTGAATTAACTCCAGGTGTCAGAGCCCTGCCCACTCAACTCCCAGAGAGTCCAGAGTCGGTGGTGATCCAGGACCATGACGGCCACTGAATCAATGGCCTTTTGAAGTGGCCAGGAGTCCAGTCGGTCTTATTGGCTCTCATCACTGCGGTGTCCGCAGGCTTTTCTATTGTGACAGCGTGATATACGGTTCCCATACCAAGCTTATTAGCTCTCCTCTGGGTGCAGTAAGTCCTGCAAGCAGTAGTCTTCTCTTTTGGGGCACACTCTTGTTGTTTTCTGACAGAAGCTCCAGGTTAAGTGATGGTCACACGAGTCGCCATGGGGGCCCGTTGCCCCCGGTTGTCTCTCTGAAGGTTGGAGTTGGAGGGCCTCCTCACTCGAGGTCAGTGTGCCCACGGAGCGACACCTGCAACTCAGGGCATGGTTGGTGGTTAGGATCACCACGTGGGGTCCTTTTCCCTTAGGAGGGAGGTGGCCTTTTGGGCTGCTGATTTCCAGGTGTTTAGATACTCCCAGTATCCTGGCCGGATGGGGCAGTGGGAAAAGCCCTTCGTGACCATAGTTTATCCTGCCTGGAGGGCATTCTTACATTGTTCCATTTCAAGTGGTCCCAGTTTTTGCACTAATACTCCAAGGGCGATTCATTCACCTTTGACTGGGAATGTAAAGGTCAAAGCGTTTAAATAAATTGGGGAGGTCCAGGGCAAGGGGCTGAATTAACTGCTCTTTCCATTCTTGAAAGGCCGCTTCTGGATTCTATATAAAAGGATCCTCATCTTTTCCTTTCAGTGTTTCATATAGAGGCCCAGCTATTACACTGTACTTAGGGATCCAGGTGCAGCAAACCCCAGCCTCCCCAGGAACACGTAAGCTGTCTTCTAGTTTTAGAAGTGGTAAGGCTGCAAATGGCTTCTTCCCTTTCCTGGGATGGGCTTCTCCTACATTCTGTGAGGATGAAGCCCAGGCAGGCCACCTTAGTCTGTGATATTTGAGCCTTTTTCTTGGACACCTTTATTGGCTTGGTAGTTCAGAGGCCTCCTTAGTAGGGCTGGAGATCAGAATGTCGTCTGCATATTGAAGAAAGGTTCCCTTTTCCAGAGGTAGAACTTTTAGGTCTTTAGCTAATGTTTCCCCAAAGATGGTGTGGGAATCTTTGAACCCTTG
>NW_020837945.1:108939965-108974488 GCF_003676395.1 Aethalodelphis obliquidens
GTCACTCAGAGCTGACACAGAGCACCTCAGAGCAGGACTTGAACTAATAAACAGCAGTTCTGACAGGTCTGTGACACTGGGCATCACTCTATGTGGCCCCCCTCTGCCTGGTCTTCCAGAGACTTCCACTGCAGCCGGGGCACCAGGCCTCTGTCTCCACCCATCACCCCTCCTCTCCCTGACTCCTGGGGTCCTCTCATTAGGAGAGGGTCTTCTTGAAGTTGTCTCCCACTTATGGGCCAGATAAAATGATTAGAAAACAAGCCGGAGCTGCTGTCCCTTGTCTATCCTGACTCTCAGGAGCCCACACCTGTTCCTTGGACCCGGCCGGTTCAGCAGGGTCCAATTTCTGCAATGTGAGCCCCTGAGGGGTGAGAATTGGCTGATCTGGGCTGCCTGACCCTGCCGGCCAGCCCTCCCCAGGTGTGCCTGGGTTGAGGTCAATGTAAACACCGCTCCAGGCAGCAAGAGCTCCTGCAGCTGTGCCTGACGCCATATTCTCTGACCCATCAGCAGTGTCGAGGCTGGGCTGGTGGGAGAGAATGAGGGGCCACGGCTTTGTGGTTGGCCCGGTGTGAGTGGGGCTCTGCTGGACTTTCTGCAGGAGTTGCCAGGCAGCCACCTGCTAAACAAGAGGATGTATCACCCATATCTGCCACTGGAATTTCTCCCCAGGCAGAGGTGAGGAAGGAAAAAAGCAGTGGGGGCCTGGACAGGAGGGGTATCTCAGGCAGGGAAATGGAAAGATTCCAGAAGAGCGCCCCGGGGTCAGGATCATCCTGGCTGGCCTGCAGGCACCTAGTCGGCCTGCGTGCTGTCGCTAGTGTGGCTCCACGGCCCTTCCTCTAGGTTTTCAAGTCCTTGTACCTATTCAGGTGTTTTACCTGGGAAGGGTGGGAACAGTTCAGCAGCAGTTGGCCTGGGGCTCAGCTCACGTTTACTCACAGATGCCTCAGCACGGTCCCCCAGCTTTGCAATGAGGACGCTTGTTGTGTGGGGGCTGCTGGCTGAATGGGACACGATTCCCCACCACTGACCAACTTCAGAATTGTTTACAACTGGAGCAAGTGCCCTTATAGGGTTTTCCTCTGTATAACTGGTGGGTTCTGGTTTTTGTTTTTGTTTCTTTTTTGGTTCATGGTAGATTTTATTCCTCTTTTTTGTATTTATAGATATAAGCATGGAAATAATTCATTCATATAAATACATTTATGGGAAGGGAAGAAAGTTTTTTTGTGTTTTTTTTAATTTTTTAAATTTTTATTATTTTTTTATACAGCAGGTTCTTATTGGTTATCTATTTTATACATATAAATGTATACATGTAAATCCAAATCTCCCAACTCATCCCACCACCACCTCACCACGGGTTTCTCCCCTTGGTGTCCATACATTTGTTCTCTACGTCTGTGTCTCCGTTTCTGCCCTGCAAATTGGTTCATCTGTAACATTTTTCTAGGTTCCATATATATGCATTAATATACAATATTTGTTTTTCTCTTTCTGACTTACTTCACTCTGTATGACAGTCTCTAGATCCATCGACGTCTCTACAAATGACCGAATTTCATTCCTTTATATGGCTGAGTAATATTTCATTTTATATATGTACCACCTCTTTATCCATTCATCTGTCTGTGGGCATTTAGGTTGCTTCCATTACCTGGCTGTTGTAAATAGTGCTGCAATGAACATTGTGGTAAATGTGTCTTTTTGATTTATGGTTTTCTGTGGGTATATGCCCAGTAGTGGGATTGCTGGATCATATGGTAATTCTATTTTTAGGTTTTTAAGGAACCTCCATACTGTTCTCCATAGTGGCTATATCAATTTACATTCCCACCAACAGTGCAAGAGCGTTCCCTTTTCTCCAATAAATGCTTCTCCAGCATTTATTGTTTGTAGATTTTTTGATGATTGTCATTCTGACTGCTGTAAAGTGATACCCTACTGTAGTTTTGATTTGCATTTCTCTAATGATTAGTGATGTTCAGCATCCTTTCATGTGTTTGTTGGCAATCTGTATATCTTCTTTGGAGAAATGTCTATTTAGGTCTTCTGCCCATTTTTGGATTGGGTTGTTTGTTTTTGAGCTTAATGAGCTGCTTGTGATTTTTGGAGATTAATCCTTTGTCATTTGTTTCATTTGAAAATATTTTCTCCCATTCTGAGGTTTGTCTTTTCCTGTTGTTTATGTTTTCCTTTGCTGTGCAAAAGCTTTTAAGTTTCATTAGGTCCCATTTCTTTTTTTTTGTTTTTATTTCCATTTCTCTAGGAGGTGGGTCAAAAAGGATCTTGCTGTGATTTATGTCATAGAAAGATCTGCCTAAGTTTTCCTCTAAGAGTTTTATAGTGTCTGATCATACATTTAGATCTCTAATCCATTTTGAGTTTATTTTTGTGTATGGTGTTATGGAGTGTTCTAATTTCATTCTTTTATATGTAGTTGTCCAGTTTTCCCAGCACCACTTACTGAAGAGACTGTCTTTTCTCCATTGTATATCCTTGCCTCCTTTGTCATAGATGAGTTAGCCATAGGTACGTAGGTTTATCTCTGGGCTTTCTATCCTGTTCCATTGATCTATATTTCTGTTTTTGTGCCAGTACCATATAGTCTTGATTACTGTAGCTTTGTAGTATAGTCTGAAGTCAGGAAGTCTGATTCCTCCAGCTCTTTTAATTTCCCTCAAGACTGCTTTGGCTATTAGTGGTCTTTTTTGTCTCCATACAAATTTTAAGATTTTTTTTTGTTCTAGTTCTGTAGAAAATGCCACTGGTAATTTGATAGGGATTGCATTGAATCTGTAGATTGCTTTGGGTAGTATAGCCATTTTCACAATATTGATTCTTCTAATCTAAGAACATGGTTTATACCTCCATCTGTTTATATCATCTTTGATTTCTTTCATCAGTGTCTTATAGTTTTCCGAGTGCAGGTCTTTTACCTCCTTAGATAGGTTCATCCCTATGTATTTTATTCTTTTTGTTGCAATGGTGAATGGGATTGTTTCCTTAATTTCTCTTGCTTATCTTTCATTGTTAGTGTAGGGGAATGCAAGAGATTTCTGTGCATTAATTTTGTATCCTGCTACTTTACCAAGTTCATTGATTAGCTCTAGTAGTTTTCTGGTGGCATCTTTAAGATTCACTATGTGTAGTATCATGTCATTTGCAAACAGTGACAATTTTACTTCTTCTTTTCCAATTTGTAATCCTTTTATTTCTTTTTCTTCTCTGATTGATGTGTCTAGGACTTCTAAAACTACGTTGAATAATAGTGGTGAGCATGGACATCCTTGTCTTGTTCCTGATCTTAGAGGAAATGCTTTTAGTTTTTCACCATTGAGAATGATGTTTGCTGTGGGGTTGTCATATACGGCCTTTATTATGTTGAGGTAGATTCCCTCTTTGCCCACTTTTTGGAGAATTTTTATCAAAAATGGGTGTTGAATTTTGTCAAAAGCTTTTCCTGCATCTATTGGGATGATCATATTTTTATTCTACAATTTGTTAATATGGTGTATCACATTGATTGATTTGTGTATATTGAAGAATCCTTGCATCCCTGGGATAAACCCCACATGATCATGGTGTATGATCCTTTTAATGTGTTGTTCAATTCTGTTTCCTAATATTTTGTTGAGAATTTTTACATCTATATTCATCAGTGATATTCATCAGTGATATGTCTCTAATTTTATTTTTCTGTAGTATCTTTGTCTGGTTTTGATATCAGGGTGATGGTGGCCTCATAGAATGAGTTTGGGAGTGTGCCTTCCCCTGAAAATTTCTGAAGAGTTTGAGAAGGTTGGGTGTTAGCTCTTGTCTAAATGTTTGATAGAATTCACCTCTGATGCCATCTGATTCTGGACTTTTGTTTGTTGGAAGATTTTTAATCACAGTTTCAATTTCATTACTTGTGATTGGTCTGGACATATTTTCTATTTCTTACTGGTTCTGTCTTGGAAGTTTATACCTTTCTAAGAATTTGTCCATTTCTTCCAGGTTGTCCATTTTTTTGGCATAGAGTTGCTTGCAGTAGTCTCTTAGGATGCTTTGTATTTCTGTAGTGTCTGTTACAACTTCTCCTTTTTCATTTCTAATTTTATTGATTTGAGTCCTCTCCCTCTTTTTCTTGAGTGTGGCTAAAGTTTTATCATTTTTGTTTATCTTCTCAAAGAACCAGCTTTTAGTTTTATTGATCTTTGCTATTGCTTTTATTTCATTTATTTCTGTTCTGATCTTTATGATTTCTTTCCTTCTACTAACTTTGAGTTTTGTTCCTCTTTTTCTAGTTTCTTTAGGTGTAAGGTTAGATTTTTTATTTGAGATTTTTCTTGTTTCTTGAGGTAGGCTTTTATTGCTATAAACTTCCCTCTTAGAACAGCTTTTGCTGCATCCCATAGGTTTTGGATCATCATGTTTTTGTTGTCATTTGTCTCTAGGTAGTTTCTGATTTCTTCTTTTATTTCTTCAGTGATCTCTTGGTTATTAATAACGTATTGTTTAGCCTCCATGTGTTTGTGTTTTTTACGTTATTTTCCCTGTAATTGATTTCTAATCTCATGGCATTGTGGTCCGAAAAGCTGCTTGATATGATTTCAGTTTTCTTAAATTTACTGAGGCTTTATTTGTGACACAGGATGTGATCTATCCCGGAGAATGTTCTGTGTACCATTGAGAAGAAACCTGTAATCTTCTGTTTTGGGATGGAATGTCCTATAAATGTCCATTAAATCTATCTGGTTTCTTGTGTCATTTAAAGCTTGTGTTTCCTTATTAATTTTCTGTCTTCATGATCTCCATTGGTGTAAGTGTGGTGTTAAAGTGCCCCGCTATTATTGTGTTACTGTCGATTTCCTCTTTTATAGCTCTTAGCAGTGGCCTTATATATTGAGGTGCTCCTATGTTGGGTACATATATATTTATAATTGTTATATCTTCTTGGATTGATCCCTTGATCATTATGTAATGTCCTTCCTTGTCTCTTGTAACATTCTTTATTTTAAAATCTATTTTATCTGATATGAGTATTGCTACTCCAGCTTTCTTTTGATTTCCATTTGCATGGAATATATTTTTCCATCCCCTCACTTTCAGTCTGTATGTGTCCCTAGGTCTGAAATGGGTCTATTGTAGACGGCATATATATGGGTCTTGTTTTTGTATCCATTCAGTAAGCCTGTGTCTTTTGGTTGGAGCATTTGATCCATTCATGTTTAAGGTAATTATCAATATGTATGTTCCTATTACTATTTTCTTAATTGTTATGGGTTTGTCTTTGTGGGTCCTTTTCTTCTCTTGTGTTTCCCACTTGGAGAAGTTCCTTTAGCATTTGTTGTAGAGTTGGTTTCGTGGTGCTGAATTCTCTTAGCTTTTGCTTGTCTGTAAAGCTTTTGATTTCTCCATCAAATCTGAATGAGATCCTTGCTGGGTGGAGTACTGTTAGTGGTAAGTTCTTCCCTTTCATCACTTTAAATTTATCATGGCACTGCCTTCTGGCTTGTAGATTTTCTGCTGAGAAATCAGCTGTTAACCTTATGGGAGTTCCGTTGTATGTTATTTGTCATTTTTCCCTTGTTGCTTTCAATAAATTTTCTTTGTCTTTAATTTTTGTCAATATGATTACTGTGTGTGTTGGCATTTTTCTCATTTAGTTTATCCTGCCTGGGCCTCTCTGTGCTTTGTGGACTTCGGTGGCTATTTCTTTTCCCATGCTAGGGAAGTTTTTAACTATAATCTCTTCAAATAATTTCTTGGGTCCTTTCTCTCTCTCTTCTCCATCTGGGATCCCTATAAAGGTGAATATTGTTTCATTTAATGTTGTCCCAGAGGTCTCTTATGGTGTCTTCATTTATTTTCATTTTTTTCTTTATTCTGTTTCATGGCAGTGATTTCCACCTTTCTGTCTTCCAGGTCACTTATCCATTCTGCTGCCACAGTTACTCTGCTACTGATTCCTTTTAGTGTATTTTTCATTTCAGTTATTGTATTGTTCATCTCTGTTTGTTTGTTCTTTAATTCTTCTAGGTGTTTGTTCCTTAATTCTTCTAGGTCTTTGTTAAGCATTTCTTGCATCTTCTTGATCTTTGCCTCCATTCTTTTTCCATGGTCTTGGATCATCTTCATTATTATTATTCCGAATTCTTTTACTGGAAAGTTGCCTATCCCCACCTCATTTCATTGTTTTTCTGGGGATTTATCTTGTTCCTTGATCTGGTATAAAGTCCTCTGCCTTTTCATTTTCTCTATCTTTCTGTGAATGTGGTTTTCCTTCCACAGGCTGCAGAATTGTAGTTCTTCTTACTTATGCTGTCTGCTCTCCGGTGATTGAGTCTATCTTAGAGGTTTGTGCAAGCTTCCTTATGTGAGGGACTGGTGGTGGGTAAAGCTGGGTGTTGCTCTGGTGGGCAGAGCTTTAATCTGCTTGTCTGTGGATTAAATAAAAGTTTAATAAAAAGTTTAATCTGCTTGTCTGGTGATGCATAGGGCTTGGTTCCCTCACTGTTTGTTGTTTGGCCTGAGGCGACCCAGCACTGGAGCCTACCTTGCTCTTGGTGGGGCTAATGGCAGACTCTGGGAGAGCTCACACCAAGGAGTATTTCCCAGAACTTCTGCTGCCAGTGTCATTGTCCTGATGGTGATCCACAGCCACTTCCCACCTCTGCAGGAGACCCTCTAACACTAGCAGTTAGATATGGTCATTCGCCTATGGGGTGAGTGCTCCTTCCCCTGGGTCCTGATGTGCACATTACTTTGTGTGTGTCCTCCAAGAGTGGAGTCTCTGTTGAGACTCTGAGTCTCTGAGTGCAGTTGAGACTCGGAGACTCATAGTGGAGTTGCACAGACTCTGGGTCCTGTGAAGCTTCGATGCTTTGTGGTTCTAGAAATCCTATAGGAGACAGTACACAGCAGGTGAAGCTAATGCTGTCAGTAGAGGTGGTGAAGCCAACGATCTGCAGTTCCGACAAGAGATGCCGATGTACATACAGGACAAAATCATCTTGTGTGTATGTAGTTCAGGCACGTTTAAGATGAATGCAGTCATGTTAATGCTTAACATCTTGTATCTTGTGCCTCTCCTCAGGGACCCCCTCCTCAGTTCCTGAGGCTCCTGTAAGTCATGTACAGGGGAATGGAGAATGGGCTCTTTCCAGTCTGAGCCCTGAGTTACCCTGTGTGTATCGTAGGATACTTTGTATTTCTGTGGTGGCTGTTGTAACATCATCTCTTTCATTTCTGATTTATTTGGGCCCTCTCTTTTTAACAAAACATACTACTGTTGTCTTTTATTCTTTACAGAAGTTTAATAAGTGTTTGATCTACTACTCTTACTCTATGTATACTTTTTGCAGTGAGATTTTTACTTTTCTTTGTTTTCTTGTTACTATCAATAATTAGGGAGACTTCTTTTAAGCTACCTTCAACATTGCTTATAAAGCTGCTTTATTAGTGATGACAGAGCTTTAATGGAAGTCGTGTTCTGGTTGTAAATTAGAATGCAATGTGCCAGCAAAAAGGCCCTTAAGTTTATGTCTCATTACTTCTTCTTTTTTTAATTTAACTTTTTATCAGAGTAAATTTGATTAAAATGTTTTGTTTGTTCTAGGTGTGCAAGATGTGGTTCTTTTACACATATACATGTATCTATACTTCTTCAGATCGTTTTCTCATGTAGGTGATGACACAATGTTGAGTAGTCTTCTCTTGGTATTCCGTAGGTCTCTGGTGATTATATATTTCACATGTGTTTCTATATCTATGTTAACCCCAGTATCCTAATGTATGCAATCCTCACACCTTTCCATTTGGTGAACCATAACTTTGTTTAACGAACCTGTGATTGCCTTTCTCTGTGGAAATATCTTCATTGGTATCAATTTTTAGCTAACACCTATAAGTGATATTATAGGATATGTGTCTTTTGCTGTCTGACTTAGTACAATTTGCCTGATTACCTCTAGAATCATCTACAGTGCTGCAAATGGCCTTGTTTCATTTTTTCCCTAGCTAATATTCCATCTGTACATGTACCAGTTTTTCTTTGTCCACTCACCTCTTGATGGACTTTTTGGTTACCTCCATGTCTTGGCTATTGTAATACTGCTGCAATGCACATTTGCCTGCCTGTGTCTTTCCAATTCTGTCTTCTTATGTTATAGGCCCAGGAGTGGGCCTCCTGTATCATATGGTTTCTCAGGGTTTACCTTTTAAATGCACCACAATTCTGTTCTCATTAGTGGCTCTTTCCAGGTTACATCCCACTTAAAGTTGAGGGTATGCATTTCTCCACAACACCTTCAGCATTTATTGTTTGTAGTTTCCTTGCTGATGGATACTCTGACTGGTGTGAGCTGATACCTCTTTGTGGTTGAATTTGCACGTGACTCATAATCCATTGAAATTGAGCTTTAAGGCATGTCCTTTTTATTTTTCAAACTGTGATTACAGCTTAGTTCTTCAAAGTGTTTTCTTAAAGTATGTGTCACATTTTGAAATTTATTGGCCATTACATCCCTCAAGACATTTTGAGGGAAGGTTTCACTTACAGCCCTGCAGTACTTGTTCACATGAAGTGACCATTAGCACAGGGTTTAAAGCTTCTTTTGCAGGTAACAGCCAGAGTGCGGCAGCCTTTCTTCATTCCCCATGCTCGTACTAGGGAAACAGACCTTCCGGCCAGTGGTCTTCCTCGGTTATAAATTAGAGTGGAATGTGCCTGGATAAACCCCAAAAAGCTGATGTCTCCTTAATTTTGCTTGTTTTTAAAATTTAATTTATATCTTTATTGGAATAATATTCCATTTTGTATATGGACCACTTTTTGATGCATTCCTCTGTTGATGGATATTTTTGTTGCTTCCAAGTGTTGGCTATATTAAATATTGCTGGAGCGCAAGATTGTCAGCCTGTGACTTTTTGATTCTCATTTTCTCATGTGACAGGCCCAGCAGCGGGTGTGACTGATTGACTAGTATCTCAATGTTTACATTTTCAAAGCACCTCCATTGTGTTTTCATTAGTGGCTCTTACCACGTCCCCCTTAGAACCAAAGGTACGAATTTTTCCACAGTCCCTTCAGCATTTATTGTTTGCAGCATTTTTACTAATGCCCATTCTGACTGCTGTGACCTGACAGGTTTTTGTAATTTGGGTTTGCATGTCTTTAAAAATTTCTAAAATTCATGATTTTTCCATGCCTTTTTTTTCTGTTAAAAAAAAAGTGTGAGTATAATATATCTCTTGAAATTTTCTTCTTTGAAGGTTGCCCTCTTTTGAATTTTTGGTCGATATTCGACCCCAGGATTTTTTTGGAGGGCAGGTGTCATTACAGAACTGCAAGTTTGGTGAATATTTTGTGACCATTAGCACAGGGTTTAAAGCTGCTGTTGTGGGAAATGGCCACAAGGAGGCAGCATTTCCCAAATCTGGGTACTAGGGCAGCAGAGCCTTTCTGGAAGTCATGTTCCTAGGTTTTAAGTTAGAATGGAATGTGCCAGGAGAAACGCCCATAAGTTTTTGTCTCATTACTTCTTTTAAAATTTATTTAATCGGGGAAATGATTAGATATTGTTTGTCAAGGTGTACACAATCTGGTTCATTTGTACAATATATATGTCTATTCATGTTCAGATCCTCTTCCCATGTAAAATATTACAGAGTGTTCTGTAGACCTCCCTTGCTATATGGTCGGTCTTTTTGTTATATGTTTATAATATGTATTTGTATACGTATGGTAACGCAAATCTTAATTTATCCATTCCTCCCACCTTTCCTTTTAGACAAGCATGCTTAATTTCTAAGTCTGTGAGTGTCTTTCTCTGTGGAAATATGTTCATTTGTGTTAGTTATTAGATAACACCTATAAGTGATATCATAGGATACAGATCTTTTGCTTTCTGACTTACCTCATGTTCTGTGATTATCTCCAAGCTCATCTATGGTGCCTCAAATAGCAGTGTTTCATTGTTTTCCATGACTAATATTCTATTGTGTACATGGACCACTTCTTTATCCATTCATTTGTTGATGGACATTTTGGTTGCTTCACTGTCTTGGCTATTGTGAATAAGGCTGCAGTGCAGATCTTACAGTCCTGGTCTTCTCGATTCTGGTCTTCTCAGGTGAGAGGCCCAGTGGTGTGACTGCTGGATTGAATGGTACCTCAGTTTTTACTTTTAATCGCAGCTCCTTTCTGTTCTCATTATTGGCTGTTACCACTTTACATCTCACCAGCAGCTAGAGGGTACACAGTTCTCTAAAACCCCTTCAGAATTTATTGTTTGTAGACTTTTTGCTGATGGTCAGTCGATTGGTGTGAGTTGAAACCTTTTTGTAGATTAGATTTGCATGAGTCTAATTCCTGAGGTTGAGCTTTTACCCATTTTCCTTTTTTTTTTTAAAAAGAGTGAGTCAAACTTACCTCGTCATACTATCTTCTTGAAAAATTTGCCAGTTTTGAATTTTATTGTCCATTCCCTACCTCTGCACAATTGTCTAGGGCAGGTGTCCTTTACAGCCCTGAGTCCTTGTGAATGTTAAGAGACCATTAGCTGTGGGTTTAAAGCCGCTCTTGCGGGAAACGGCCACAAGGCGGCAGCATTTCTACATTTCCAACTCTGGGTTTTTGCGCAACAGAGCCTTCCTGGAAATCGTGTTAGTAGGCTTCAAATCAGAGTGGAATGTGCCAGGGCACATCCCCAAGAGATTATATCTCGTTACTTCTTGTTTGTTTTTTAAATTTCATTTTCATTAATTATCAGAGCAAATTTGATAAAAATATAGATTCTCCTAGGTGTACAGAATCTGGTTCATCATATCAATATATCTATCTATTCCTCTTTGGATCCTTTCCCGTGTATGTTATTATAGAGTGTTGAGTAGACCTCTCTTGGTATTCCATAAGTATTTTGTGATTATATATTTCATATGTATTGGTACATGTCTGTTAACCCCCATATCCTAATTCATACATTCCTTACACCTTTCCATTTGGTTAAACATAATTTTTTTTTCTTCATCCATGCTTTTCCTTCTCTTGGAAGTACGTTCATGAGTATCAATTTTTAGGTAACACCTAGAAGTGATGTCATAGGGTATCTGTCTTTCACTTTCTTTCTTACTTCAAGTTGGGTGTTTATCTCTAGGTCCTTATATGGTGGTGCAAACGGCACTGTTTCATTGTTTTCCATAGCTAATATTCCATTGTTTACATGGACCACTTCCTCTTTGTGCATTTTTCTGTTCATGGACATTTTGGTTTCTTCCAAGTCTTGGCTATGTTAAGTGTTCCTGCAGTGCAGGACTGCCAGCCTGTGTCTTTTCCATTCTGCTCTGCTCAGGTGATAGGCGCATTAAAGGACCTACCAGATCACATGGTAGCTCAATTTTTACCCGTAATCGCACCTCCATTATGTTCTCACTACTTTCTGTTACCAGTTTACATCCTCTCAGCAGCTAGAGGGTACACCCCATTGAGCATTTATTCTTTGTAGACTTTTTTCTGAAGAACATTCTGACGGCTGTGAGGTGAACATTTCTGTAATTGGATTTGCATGGCTTTATTAATTGCTGATGTTGTGCATTTTTCAATTCCCTTTTATTTTAAAGAAAAAAAAAGAAAAGACAAAATGTGCGTAAAATATGCCTCTTGAAATTGTCTTCTTGAAATGTTGACGTCTTTTGAATTTTCTGGTCGATTTACGACCCCAGGATTTTTTTTGATGGCAGGTGTCATTTACAGGCCTGCAATTATTTTGAATATTAAGTGACCATTAGTGCTTTTGTGTGAAATGACCAGAAGGCGGAAGCACTTTCCTTACCAAATCTGCTTAATAGGGCAACAGAGCCATAATGGAAGTTGTGGTGTAGGTTGTAAATTAGAATGGAATGTGTCAGGAAAAAGTCCCTGAAGTTTATGTCTCATTACTTCTTGTTCGTTGTTTTAATTGTTTTAATCGGGGTAATGATTAGAATACAGTTTGTCCTAGGTGTACACAATCTGGTTCATTCGTACATCATATATGTCTATTCATGTACAGATCCTTTTCCCATGTAAAGGATTACAGACTGTTCTGTAGACCTCCCTTGCTATGTGGTCGGGCTTTTTGATATATGTACTTAATCAGTATTTGTATAGGTATGGTAAACCTAATCTTAATTTATCCATTGCCACCACCTTTCCTTTTAGATATGCATAGTTTGTTTTTTAAGTCTGTGTGTGTCTTTCTCTGTGGAAATGTGTCCATATTTGTCAGTTGTTAGGTAACACCTATAAGAGATATCATAGGATATATATCTTTTGCTTTCCAACTTACCTCCTGTTCTGTGTTTATTTCTAGGCTCATCTATGGTACCTCAAAGAGCAGGGTTTCATTGTTTTCCATGGCTAATATTCCATTTTGTACATGGACCACTTCTTCTTTATCCATTCATCTGTTGATGGACATTTAGGTTGCCTCCATGTCTTGGCTATTGTGAATAAGGCTGCAGTGCAGCTTTTGCAGCCTCTGTTTTCTGGATGCTGGTCTTCTCAGGTGAGAGGCTCAGCGGTCTGCCTGCTGCATCGAATGGTAGCTCAATTTTTACTTTTAAATGCAGCTCCTTTCTGTTCTCATTATTGGCTGTTACCACTTTACAGCTCATCAGCAGCTAGAGGGTACACAGTTCTCAAAAACCACTTCAACATTTATTATTTGTAGACTTTTTGTTGATGGTCAGTCGAGCTGTGTGAGTTGAAACCTTTGTGTAGATTAGATTTGCATGAGTGTAATAATTCCTGAGTTTGAGCTTTTATCCATTTTCCCTTTTTTTTAAAAGACAGTGAGTAAAACTTACGTCTTCATACTATCTTCTTGAAAAATGTGCCTGTTTTGAATTTTGTTGGCCATTCCCTACCTCAGCACAACTTTTTAGGGCAGGTTTCCTTTACAGACCTGAGTCCTTGTAAATGTTAAGTGACCATTAGCTGTGGGTTTAAGGCTGCTTTCGCAGCCTAGGTGTTTCTCCTAGGTGTACAGAATCTGGTTCAACATATCAATGTATCTGTCTATTCCTCTTTGGATCCTTTCCCATGTAGGTTATTACAGAGGGTTGAGTAGACATCTCTTGGTATTCCATATGTATTTTGTGATTATATATTTCGTATGTCTTAGTACATGTCTGTTAACCCCCATATCGTAATTCATTTATTCCTTACACCTTTCCATTTAGTTAAACATAATTTTATTTTCTTAGTCCATGCTTTTCCTTCTCTTGGAAATAATTTCATGGGTATCAATTTCTAGGTAACACCTAGAAGTGATGTCATAGGATATCTGTCTTTCAATTTCTTTCTTACTTCAAGTTGGGTGATTATCTCTAGGTCTTTATATGGTGGTGCAAACGGCAGTGTTTCATTGTTTTCCGTGGCTAATATTCCATTGTGTACATGGACCACTTCTTCCTTGTGCATTTTTCTGTTCATGGACATTTTGGTTTCTTCCAAGTCTTGGCTATGTTAAATGTTCCTGCAGTGCAGGATTGCCAGCCTGTGTCTTTTTCATTCTGGTCTGCTCAGGTGATAGCCGCTTCAAAGGATCTACCAGATCACATGGTAGCTCAGTTTTTACCATTAAACGCACCTCCATTATGTTCTCACTACTGACAATATACCTCTTGATAATTGTTACCAGTGTACATCCCCCCAGCAGCTAGAGGGTACACAGTTCTCTCAAACCACTTCAGCACTTATTCTTTGTAGACTTTTTGCTGATGGTAGTTGACTTGTGTGAGTTGAAACCTTTTTGTAGATTAGATTTGCATGAGTCTAATAATTCCTGAGGTTGAGCTTCTATCCATTTTCCTTTTTTTAACAAGAGAGTAAGTCAAACTTACCGCTTCATACTACCTTCTTGAAAATTTTGCCTTTTTTGATTTTTTTTTTGGCCATTCTTCACCTCAGGACATTTTTTGAGGGCAGGTGTCCTTTACACCTTTACACCAGCCCTGAGTTCTTGTGAATGTTAAGTGACCATTAGTTGTTGGTTTAAAGCCGCTCTTGTGGGAAACCGCCACAAGGCGGCAGCATTTCTACATTTCCAACTCTGGGTTTTTGGGCAACAGAGCCTTCCTGGAAATCGTGTTAGTAGGCTGCAAATTAGAGTGGAATGTGCCAGGGCACACCCCCAAAAGCTTATATCTCCTTACCTCTTGTTTGTTTTTTAAATTTAATTTTTATTTATTATCTGAGCAAATTTGATAAAAATGTTGTGTTTGTTCTAGGTGTACAGAATCTGGTTCATTATATCTATGCATCTATCTATTCATCTTTGGTTCCTTTCGCTCGTAGGTTATTACGGAGTGATGAGCTCAATTTTTAACTTTAAACGCACCGTCATTCTCATCTCACTACTGGTTGTTACCACTTTACGTCCCAGCAGCCGCTTGAGGATACACAGTTCTCTAAAACCCTTTCAGCATTCATGTTTTGCAGACTGTTTTGCTGATGATCATTCTGACGGTGGCAAGGTGAACGTTTTTGTAGATTGGATTTGCATGGCTTTATTAGTTCCTGATATTGAGCATTATTCCATGCATTATTTTAAACAAAAAGAAAAAGAAAGAAAAGCCAGAATGTGTGCAAAATATGCCTCTTGACATTGTCGTTTTGAAATGTTGACGTCTTTTGAATTTTCTGTTTGATTTAGGACCCCAGGAATTTTTTGAGGCCCAGTGTCCTTTACAGTCCTGCACATAATTTGAGTATTAAGTGATCATTAGCGCTTGGTTTAAAGCTGCTGTTGTGTGAAACAGCCACAAGGCGGCAGCATTTCTCCTTTACCAAATCTGGTTACCAGGACAACAAAACCTTAATGGAAGTCCTGTTCTAGGTTGAAAATTAGAATGGAATGTGCCAGGAAAAAGCCCCTTAAGTTTATGTCTCACTACTTCTTTTTCGTTTTTTTAATTTAATTTTTATTCTTTATCACAGCAAATTTGATTACCATGTTTTGTTTGTTCTAGGTGTGCAAGATGTGGTTCTTTCACACATATACATATATCTATTCTTCTTTGGATCCTTTTCCCATGTAGGTTATGACACAATGTTGAGTAGTCTTCTCTTCATATTCCATAGGTCTTTGGTGATTATATATTTCACATGTGTTTGTGTATCTCTGTTAACCCCAATATCGTAATGTATCCAATCCTCACAGCTTTCCATTTGGGGAGCCATAAGTTTGTTTAATGAATCTGTGATTACCTTTCTCTGTGGAAATATCTTCATTGTTATCAATTTTTAGGTAACACCTATAAGTGATATCATACGTTAGGTGTCTTTCGCTTTCTCACTTACTACAAGTTGCATGATTACCTCTAGACTCATATATGGTGCTGCAAGTGGCATTGTTTCATTTTTCCCCGAGCTAATATTCCATCTTTACATGTAGCAGTTCTTCTTTATCCACCCATCTGTTGATGGACGTTTTGGTTGCTTCCATGTCTTGGCTATTGTAATACTGCTGCAGTGCAGATTTGCCTGCCTGTGTCTTTCCAATTCTGTCTTCTTAGGTTATAGGCCCAGAAGTGGGCATACTGGATCATATAGTAGATCAATGTTTACCTTTTAAAGGCACCTCCATTCTGTTCCCATTAGTGGCTCTTACCAGGTTACGTCCCACTTAAAATTAAGGGTATGCATTTCTCCACAACCTCTTCAGCATTGATTGTTTGTAATTTCTTTCCTGATGGTTATTCTGAATGGTGTGAGCTGATACCTCTGTGTGGTTGGATTTGCATGTGTCTCATAATCCCTTGAAATTGAGCTTTCAGGCATGTCCTTTTATTTTTCAAACTGTTATTACAGCTTACTTCTTCAAATGGTTTTCTTGAAATATGTGCCATATTTTGAAGTATTTTGGCCTTTACCTCCCTCAAGACATGATGAGGGCAGGTTTCATTTACAGACCTGCAGTACTTGTTCATATGAAGTGACCATTAGCATAGGTTTTAAAGCTACTTTTTCAGGTAACGGCCAGAGCGCGGCAGCATTTCATAATTCTATGAAATGTAATTGAACACACACAATATATTTTTTCTTTTAAATTTCCATTGTTACTTTTTAAAAGTACAATTATAATTCAAGTTCTTACTAACAAGTGCAATTTTAAAAGATTAAAGGAAAGATAATATTTTACCACTTGCCATCCTTTCCCATTAACTGAGACGACAAGCATAACGTGTAGATTTTTATCCAGGTGTTCTATACATCTGAAACATCATGCTTCTCACTGTAGAAAAACAGATTTAACTCTCAAACTTTTTATAGGCTTCATAACAGTCCATAGAAGAGAAGTAGCAAGTATTTCAGACTTAGCGTTTTGACTGACACTAAGGATATTTTCTGTTTTATTCTGTTGTTCTGCTAATTTTTTTTAACCACATAAAAATATTTTTTAAAATACAAAAAAAAAAAGAAAATTAAGTTACGGGTAAGGATTAGGGTTTAGGATATGGGTTAGGTTACGGGTTAGGGTATGGGTTAGGGTATGCGTTAGTGTTAGTGTACAGGTTAGGATTAGGGTACAGGTTAGAGTAAGGCTTAGAGTAAGGGTTAGGGTTATGGTTAGGGAACGGGTACAGTTTAGAGTACAGGTTAGGGTACGACAATGGGTTAGGGTTAGGGTACATGTTAGGGTACAGATCAGTGTTAGTGTATGTGTTAGGTTTAGAGTATGGGTTAGGGTAAGGGTTAGGGTTAGGGTTAGGGTTGGAGAATGGGTACGGTTTAGGTTACAGGCTAGGGTACGAAAACAGGTTAGGGTTAGGGTACGTGTTAGGGTATGGGTTAGTGTTAGTATACGGGTTAGTATTAGGGTACGGTTTAGGGTAAGGTTTAGGGTTAGGGTTAGTGAACAGGTACAGTTTAGGGTAAAGCATAGGGTACAAAACACGTTAGGATTAGGGTACGTGTTACGGTACTGGTTAGTGTGAGTGTATGGGTTAGGATTAGGGTACGGTTTAGGGTAAGGGTTAGGGTTAGGAAATGGGTACAGGTTAGGGCACAGGGTAGGGTATGACAATGGGTTAGGGTACGTGTTAGGGTATGTGTTAGTGTTAGCGTATGGGTCAGGATTAGGGTACAGGTTAGGGTAACGTTTAGGGTTAAGTTTAGGGTTAGGATTAGGGAAGAGGTAAGGTTAAGGGTAAAGGTTAGGGCATGACAATGAGTAAGGATTAGGGTAGGTGTTAGGGTATTGGTTAGGTTTAGGGTACAGGTGACGGTTAGGGTTAGGGTACAGGTTAGGATTCGGCTATGGGATACGGTTAGAGTATGTGTTAAGGTATAGTGTAGGGTTAGGGTACGTGTTAAATTTAGGGTACAGTTTAGGGTATAGCTATGGTTTATGGTTAGGTTATGGGTTAGGGTATGTGTTATTGTTAGAGTATGGGTTAGGATTAGCGTATGGGTTTTGGTTCGGTTTAGGGTTAGTGTTAGGCTCAGGGTTAGGGTACGTGTTAGGGTAAGGGTACAGTTTAGGATATGGCTACGGGTATGGGTTAGTGTACGGGTTAGGATACGACTGAGAATACGGGTTAGGGTATGGGTTAGGGTTAGTGTATGGGTTAGAGTTATGGTACGGGTAAGTGTTAGGGTACAGGTAAGTGCTAGGGTACCTTTTAGGGTATGACGACGAGTCAGTGGTATGGTACGGGTTAAGGTACAGGTTAGTGTTAGGGTATGGGTTAGTATTAGGGTACGGGTTAGAGTACAGTTTAGGGTTAGGTTTAGGGTTAGGTTTAGGGTTAGAACACGGTTTAGGGTACTGGTTAGGGTATGGCAATGGGTTGGGTTTAGGGTATGGGTTAGGGTTAGGGTACGGTTTACGGTTAGGGTACTGGTTACAGTTAGTGTATGGGATAGGGTAAGGGTATGGTTTGGGGTTAGGGTACGTGTTCGTGTTAGAGTATGGTTAAGGTTTAAGGTACTGTTTAGGATAAGCTATTGGTTAGTGTTAAGGTATGTGTTAGGGTACCAGTTAGTATTACTATATGTGGTAGTATTAGGGTACGGGTTAGGGTACGGTTTAGTGTTAGTGTATGGGTTAGGTTTAGCTTATGGGTTAGGGTAAGGGTTAAGGTTAGTGTTAGGGATAGGGTTAGGGAACAGGTTCAGTTTAGGGTAAAGGTTAGAATATAAAAAGAGTTTAGAATTAGGGTAGGTGTTAGGGGACTGGTTAATGTTAGTGTACGGGTTAGGATTAGGGGACGGCTTAGGGTAAGGCTTCGGGTAAGGGTTAGGATTACGGTTAGGGACAGGGTTAGGGTTAGGGAACGGGGAAGGTTTAGGGAACACATTAGTGAATGACAATGGTTTATGGTTAGCGTACGTGTTAGGGTACGGGATAGTGTTAGTGAACGGGTTAGGATTAGGGTTAGGGTTAGTGAACAGGGACGGTTTAGGTTACAGGTTAGGGTACGACAATGGTTTAGGGATAGCGTACGTGTTAGGGTAACGGTTAGTGTTAGTGTACGGGTTAGGATTAGGGGACGAGTTAGGATAAGGCTTTGGAAAAGGGTTAGGGTTAAGGAATGGGGATGGTTTAGGATACAGGTTAGGGTAATACAACAGTTTAGCATTAGGATACGTGTTACGGTACGGGTTAGTGTTAGTGTACGGGTTAGGTTTAGGGGACGGGTTAGGGTAAGGATTTGGGTAAGGGTTAGGGTTAGGGTTATGGTTAGGGTTAGGGAAAGGGGATGGCTTAGGGTACAGGTTATGGTATGACAATGGATTAGGGTTAGCCTTTGTGTTAGGGTAGGGGTTAGTGTTAGTGTATGGGTTAGGATTAGGGGACGGGTTAGGGTAAGGCTTCGGGTAAGTGTTAGGATAATGGTTAGGGTTAGGGTAAGGGTTAGGAAACTGGGACGGTTTAGGGTAAAGATTAGGGTATGACAAAGTTTTAGGTTTAGCGTATGGGTTAGGGTACGGGTTAGTGTTAGTGTACGAGATAGGATTAAGGGACGGGTTAGTGTAAGGCATTGGGTAAGGGTTAGGTTTAGGGATAGGGTTAGGGTTAGGGCACAGGGACGGTTTAGGGAACACATTAGGGTGCAACAACAGTTTAGGGTTAGTGTACGTCTTAGGGTACGAGTTAGTGTTAGTGTACGGGTTAGGATTAGGGGACGGGTTAGCGTAAGGCTTCGGGTAAGGTTTAGGGTTAGGGTTAGGGTTAGGGAATGGGGAAGGTTTATGGTACAGGTTAGGGTACGACAACGATTTAGAGTTAGCGTATGTGTTAGGGTACCAGTTACTGTTAGTGTACGGGTTAGGATTAGGGGACGGGTTAGTATAAAGCTTTGGGTAAGGTTTAGGGTTAGGGTTAGGGAACAGGGACAGTTTAGGGTACAGGTTAGGGTGCGACATGGTTTAGGGTTAGCGTACGTGTTAGGGTACGGGTTAGTGTTAGCGTACGGGTTAAGATTAGGGGACGGGTTAGGGTAAGGCTTCAGGTAAGTGTTAGCTTTAGGGTTAGGGTTAAGTTTACGGTTAGGGAATGGGGACGGTTTAGGTATAGGTTACGGTACGACAACGGATTAGGGTTACCATACGTGTTAGGGTTCAGTTTAGTGTTAGTGTACTGGTTAGGATTAGGGGACGGGTTAGGGTAAGGGTTCGGGCAAGGGTTAGGATTAGGTAACGGGGATGGTTTAGAGTACAGGTTATGGTATGACAATGGTTTAGGGTTAGTGTAGGTTTTAGGTTATGGGTTAGTGTTAGTGTATGGTTTAGGATTCGGGGAATGGTTAGGGTAAGACTTTGGGTAAGGGTTAGGTTTAGGGAACAGCGACGGTTTAGGATACACTTTTGATTATGACTACGGTTTAGGTTTAGCATACATGTTAGGGTATGGGTTAGTGTTAGTGTACGGTTTAGGATTAGGTGACAGGTTAGGGTAAGGCTTCAGGTAAGGGTTAGGGTTAGGGTTAGACATAGGGAACAGGGATGGTTTAGGGTACAGGTAATGGTACGACAACGGTTTAGTGTTAGCAGACGTGTTAGGGTATGGATTAGTGTTAGTGTACGGATTAGGATTAGGGGACGGGTTAGGGTAAGTCTTCAGGTAAGTGTTAGCTTTAGGGTTAGGGTTAAGGTTACGGTTAGGG
The DNA here is from genome assembly GCF_003676395.1 of Aethalodelphis obliquidens. Lineage (NCBI taxonomy): Eukaryota > Metazoa > Chordata > Mammalia > Artiodactyla > Delphinidae > Aethalodelphis > Aethalodelphis obliquidens. The sequence continues at coordinate 108,960,111 of NW_020837945.1, forward strand.
AATGGGGACGGTTTAGGTACGGGTTAGGGTACGACAATGGATGAGGGTTAGCATACGTGTTAGGGTTCAGTTTAGTGTTAGTGTACTGGTTAGGATTAGGGGACGGGTTAGGATAAGGGTACGGGTAAGGGTTAGTGTTAGGGTTAGGAATAGGGAATGGGGACAGTTTAGGGTACAGGTAATGGTACGACAACGGAGTAGGTTTAGCGTACGTGTTAGGGTATGAGTTAGTTTTAGTGTACGAGTTAGGATTAGGGAACGGGTTAGGGTAAGGCTTCGGGTAAAGGTTAGGTTTAGGGTTAGGAATAGGGAACGGGGATGGTTTAGGGTACAGGTAATGGTACAACGGAGTAGGTTTAGCATACGTGTTAGGGTATGGGTTAGTGTTAGTGTATGGGTTAGGATTAGGGGAAGTGTTAGGGTAAGGCTTCGGGTAAGGGTTAGTGTTAGTGTTAGGGTTAGGGATACGGTTAGGGAATGGGGACAGTTTAGGGTACAGGTTATGGTATGACAATGGTTTAGGGTTAGCATAAGTGTTAGGGTATGGTTTAGTGTTAGTGTACGGGTTAGGATTAGGGGACCGGTTAGGGTAAGGCTTCGGGTAAGTTTTACGGTTAGGGTTTTGGTTAGGGTTAGGGAAAGGGAACCATTTAGGGTACAGCTTAGGGTACGAAATCGGTTTAGTGTTAGTGGATATGTTACGGTACTGGTTAGTGTTAGAGTATGGGTTAGGATTAGGGGACGGGTTAGGTAAGGCTTTGGGTAAGGGTTTGGTTTAGGGTTAGGGTTAGGAGTAGGGATTGGGGACGGTTTCAGTACAGGTTAGGGTACGACAACGGTTTAGGGTGAGCGTACGTGTTAGGGTACGGGTTAGTGTTAGCGTATGGGTTAGGATTAGGGGACGGGTTAGGGTAAGGCTTCAGGTAGGGTTTAGGGTTAAGGTTAGGGTTACAATTGGGGACGGGGATGGTTTAGGGTACAAGTTAGGGTGCGACAATGGTTTAGAGTTAGCTTACGTGTTAGGGTATGGGTTAGAGTTAGCGTACGAGTTAGGATTAGATGACGGCTTAGGGTAAGGTTTCGGGTAAGGGTTAGGGTTAGGGTTAGGGGACCAGGACTGTTTAGGTTTCAAGTTAGGGTACGAGAATGGTTTAGGTTGAGCATACGTGTTAGTGTACGGATTAGTGTTAGCGTATGGGTTAGGATTAGGGGACGGGTTAGGGTAAGGCTTCGGGTAAGGTTTAGGGTTAGGGTTAGGGGACGGGGACGGTTTAGGGTACAAGTTAGGGTGCGACAACTGTTTAGGGTGAGCGTATGTGTTAAGGTAGTGGTTAGTGTTAGCGTACGGGTTAGGATTAGGGGACGGGTTAGGGTAAGGCTTTGGGTAAGTGTAAGGGTTAGGGTTAGGGTTAGGGGACAGGGACAGGGAGGGTTTAGGGTACAGGTTAGGGTGCGAAAACGGTTTAGGGTGAGTGTACGTGTTAGGGTACGGGTTAGTGTTAGCGTACGGGTTAGGACTAGGGGACCGGTTAGGGTAAGGCTTCGGGTAAGTGTTAGGCTTAGTGTTATGGTTAGGGTTAGGGTTAGGGGACAGGGACAGTTTAGGGTACAAGTTAGGGTGTGACAAAGTTTTAAGGTTAGCGTACGTGTTGGGGTATGGGTTAGTGTTAGCATATGGGTTAGGATTAGTGGACGGGTTACAGTAGGGCTTCGGGTAAGGGTTAGGGTTAGGGTTAGGGGACGGGGACGGTTTATGGTACAGGCTAGGGTACGACAACCTTTTAGGGTGAGCGTACGTGTTAGGGTAAGGGTTAGTGCTAGCGTACGGGTTACGATTAGGGGACGGGTTAGGGTAAGGCTTCAGGTAAGGGTTAGGGTTAGGGTTACGGTTAGGGGACAGGGAAGGTTTAGAGTAGAGGTTAGGGTACGACAACGGTTTAGGGTGAGTGTACGTGTTAGGGTCCGGGTTAGTGTTATTGTACGGGTTAAGATTAGGGGACGGGTTAGAGTAAGGCTTCTGGTAAGGGGTAGGGTTAGGGGTAGGGTTAAGGTTAGGGTTAGGGTTAGGGTTAGGGGATGGGGACGGGCATTTTTTAGGGTACAGGTTAGGGTACGACAACGGTTTAGGGTGAGCGTACGTGTTAGTGTATGGGTTATTGTTAGCGTACGGATTATGTTTAGAGGACGGGTTAGGGTGAGGATTCAGGTAAGGTTTAGGGTTAGAGTTAGGGTTAGGTTTAGGGGACGGGGACGGTTTAGGGTACAGGTTAGAATACGACAACGGTTCAGGGTGAGCGTACGTGTTAGGGTACGATTTAGTGTTAGTGTACGGGTTAGGATTAGGGGACGTGTTAGGGTAAGGCTTCGGGTAAGTGTTATGGTTAGGTTCAGGGTTAGGGTTAGGTTTAAGGGACGGGGATGGTTTAGGGTACAGGTTAGGGTACGACAACGGTTTAAGGTGAGCGTACATGTTAGGGTACAGGTTAGTGTTAGCGTACGGGTTAGGATTAGGGCACGGGTTAGTGTAAGGCTTCCAGTAAGGGTTAGGGTTAGGGTTAAGGTTAGGGGATGGGGACGGTTTAGGGTACAGTTTAGATTACGACAATGATTTAGGGTGAGCGTACGTGTTAGGGTATCGGTTAGTGTTAGCGTACGGGTTAGGATTAGGGGACCGGTTAGGGTAAGGCTTCGGGTAAGGGTTAGGGTTAGGGTTAGGGGATGGGGACGGTTTAGGGGACAGGTTAAGGTACGACAACGGTTTAGGGTGAGCGTACGTGTGAGGGCATGGGTTAGTGTTAGCGTACGGGTTAGGATTAGGGCACGGGTTAGGGTAAGGATTCGCGTAAGTGTTAGGGTTAGGGTTAAGGTTAGGGGACGGGGATGGTTTAGGGGACAGGTTAGGGTACGACAACTGTTTAGGGTGAGCGTACGTGTTAGGGTACGGGTTAGTTTTAGCGTACGGGTTAGGATTAGGGGATGGGTTAGGGTAAGTCTTCGGGTAAGGGTTAGGGTTAGGGTTAGGGTTAGGGGATACGGATGGTTTAGGGTACAGGTTAGAGTACAACAACGGTTTAGGGTGAGCGTACATGTTAGGATATGGGTTAGTGTTATCGTACGGGGTAGGATTAGGGGGCATATTAGGGTAAGGCTTCGGATAAGGGTTAAAGTTAGGGTTAGGGTTAGGGTTAGCGTTAGGCTTAAGGTTAGGGAACGGGGATGGTTTAGGGTACAGATTAGGGTACAACAACGGTTTAGGGTGAGCGTATGTGTTAGGGTACGGGTTAGTGTTAACATAAGGGTTAGGATAACTGGACGGGTTAGGGTAAGGCTTCGGGTAAGGGTTAGGGTTAGGATTAGAGTTATGGTTAGTGTTAGGGGAAGGGGCGGTTTAGGGTACAGGTTAGGGTACGACAACGGTTTATGGTGAGCGTACCTGTTAGGGTATGTGTTAGTGTTAGGGTACGGGTTAGGATTAGGGGACGGGTTAGTATAAGGCTTCGTGTAAGTATTAGGGTTAGGGTTAGGGGATGGGGACGGTTTAGGGTACAGGTTAGGGTACGACAATGGTTTAGGGTGAGCGTACGAGTTAGGGTATGGTGTAGTGTTAGCGTACGGGTTAGTATTAGGGGACGGGTTAGGGTAAGGCTTCAGGTAAGGGTTAGGGTTAGGGTTAAGGTTAAGGTTAGGGTTCGGGGACGGGGACGGTTTAGGGTACAGGTTAGGGTATGACAACAGTTTCGGATGAGCATACGCGTTAGGGTATGTGTTACTGTTAGTGTACGGGTTAGGATTAGAGTACGGGTTAGGGTAAGGCTTCGGGTAAGGGTTAGGTTTATGGTTATGGTTGGGGACGGGAACGGTTTAGGGTACAGATTAGGGTACGACAACGATTAGGGTGAGCGTACGTGTTAGGGTACGGGTTAGTGTTAGCATACGGGTTAGGATTAGGGGACGGGTTAGGGTAAGGCTTCGGGTAAGTGTTATGGTTAGGTTTAGGGTTAGGGTTAGGGGACAGGGATTGTTTAGGGTACAGGTTAGTGTACGACAACGGTTTAAGGTGAGCGTACATGTTAGGGTACGGGTTAGTGTTAGCGTACGGGTTAGGATTAGGGCACGGGTTAGTGTAAGGCTTCCGGTAAGGGTTAGGGTTAGGGTTAAGGTTAGGGGATGGGGACGGTTTTGGGTACAGTTTAGATTACGACAATGGTTTAGGGTGATTGTACATGTTAGGGTATCGGTTAGTGTTAGCGTATGCGTTAGGATTAGGGGACCGGTTAGGGTAAGGCTTCGGGTAAGGGTTAGGGTTAGGGTTAGGTTTAGGGGACGGGGATAGTTAAGGGTACAGTTTAGGGTATGACAACGGTTTAGGTTCAGCATAAGTGTTAGGGAATGGGTCAGTGTTAGCGTACGGGTTAGGATTATGGGACTGGCTAGGGTAAGGCTTCAGGTAAGTGTTAGAGTTAGTGTTACAGTTAGGGTTAGCGTTAGGGGACGGGGACTGTTTAGGGTACAGGTTAGGGTACGACAACGGTTAGAGTGAGCTTACGTGTTAGGGTAAAGGTTAGTGTTAGAGTACGGGTTAGGATTATGGGACGGGTTAGGGTAAGGCTTCGGGTAAGGGTTAGGGTTAGGGTTAATGTTAGTGGATGGGGACGCGGACAGTTTAGGGTACAGGTTACAGTACGACAACGGTTTATGATGAGTGTACATGTTAGGGTACGTGTCAGTGTTACCGTACGGGTTAGGATTAGGGGACGTGTTAGGGTAAGGCTTCGGGTAAGGGTTAGGTTTAGGGTTAGGGTTAGGGAATGGGGACCGTTTAGGGCACAGGTTAGGGTACGACAAAGTTTTAGGGTGAGCGTACGTGTTAGGGTACGGGTTCGTGTTAGCGTACAGGTTAGGACTATGGGACGGGTTAGGGTAAGGCTTTGGGTAAGGGTTAGGGTTAGGGTTTGGGGACAGGGACAGTTTAGTGTACAGGGTAGACTACGACAACGGTTTAGGGTGAGCGTACGTGTTAGGATATGTGTTACTGTTAGTGTACGGGTTAGGATTAGGGGACGGGTTAGGGTAGAGCTTCAGGTAAGTGTTAGGGTTAAGGTTAGGGTTAGGGTTAGGGGACAGGTATGGTTTAGGGTATAGGTTAGGGTACGACAACGGTTTAGGGTGAGCATATTCGTTAGGGTACGGGTAAGTTTTCGCATAAGGGTTAGGATTAGGGGACGTGTTAGGGTAAGGCTTCGGGTAAGGGTTAGGGTTAGGGTTAGGGTTAGTGTTAGTACACGAGGATGGTTTAGGGTACAGGTTAGGGTACCACAACGTTTTAGGGTGAGCGTATGTGTTAGGGTATGGGTTAGGGTTTGTGTACGGGTTAGGATTAGCGGATGGGTTAGGGTAAGGCTTCGGGTAAGTGTTAGTGTTCGGGTTAGGGTTAGGGTTAGGGTTAGGGTTAGGGTTAGGGGACGGGGAAGATTTAGGGTACAGGTTAGGGTATGGCAACATTTTAGGGTGAGCGTACATGTTATGTTATGGGTAAATGTTAGTGTACGGGTTAGGATTAGGGGACGGGTTAGGGTAAGGCTTCGGGTATGGGTTAGGGTTAGGGGACGGGGATGGGGATGGTTTAGGGTACTGGTTAGGGTACAACAATAGTTTAGAGTGAGGGTACGTGTTAGGGTAGAGGTTAGTGTTAGCGTACGGGTTAGGATTAGGGGACGGGTTAGGGTAAGGCTTCGGGTAAGGTTTAGACTTAGGGTTAGGGTTATGGGATGGGGACGGTTCATTGTACAGGTTAGGGTACGACAACGGTTCAGGGTGAGTGTACGTTTTAGTGTACCGGTTAGTGTTAGCGTACGTGTTAGGATTAGGAGATGGGTTAGGGTAAGACTTCGGGTAAGGGTTAGGGTTAGGGGACGGGCACAGTTTACGGTACACGTTAGGGTATGACAACGGTTTACGGTAAGCGTACGTGTTAGGGTATGGGTTAGTGTTAGCGTACGGATTAGGATTAGGGGAGGGGTTAGGGTAGGGCTTCGTGTAAGGTTTAGGTTTAGGCTTATGTTTAGGGTTATGGTTAGGGGATGGGGATGGTTTAGGGTACAGGTTAGGGTATGACAACGTTTTAGGGTGAGCGTACGTGTTAGGGTATGGGTTAGTGTTAGCGTACGGGTTAGGAATAGGGGACGGGTTAGGGTAAGGCTTCGGGTAAGGGTTAGGGTTAGGTTTATGGTTAGGGTTAGGGTTAGGGGATGGGGACAGTTTAGGGTACAGGTTAGGGTACGACAACGGTTTAGGGTGAGCGTACGTGATAGGGTACTGGTTAGTGTGAGCGTACGTGTTAGGATTATGGAACGGGTTAGGGTAAGGCTGCGGATAAGGTTTAGGGTTAGGTTTAGGGTTAGGGATAGGGGACGGAGATGGTATATGGTATAGTTTAGTGTACGACAACGGTTTAGGGTAAGCATATGTGTCAGGGTATGGGTTAGTGTTAGCGTACAGGTTAGGATTAGGGTATGGTTTAGGGTAAGGCTTCTGGTAAGGGTTAGGGTTAGGGTTAGAGTTAGGGGATGGAGACGGTTTAGGGTACTGGTTAGGGTACGCCAAAGTTTTAGGGTGAGCATACGTGTTAGGATTAGGGTTAGTGTTAGCGTATGGATTATTATTAGGGGATGGTTAGGGTAAGTCTTCGGGTAAGGGTTAGGTTTAGGGTTAGGGTTAGGGTGAGGGTTAGGGGATGGGGACGGTTCAGTGTACAGGTTAGGGTACAACAAAGGTTTAGGGTGAGTGTACGTGTTAGGATAAGTGTTAGTGTTAGCGTATGGATTAGGATTAGGGGACGGGTTATGGTAAGGCTTCAGATAAGGTTTAGTGCTTTGTTTAGGGTTAGGGTTAGGTTTAGGGGACGGGAATGGTTTAGGGTACAGGTTAGTGTATGACAACGGTTTTGGGTGAGCATACGTGTTAGGGTAAGGGTTAGTGTTTGCGTATGGATTAGGTTTAGGGTACAGGTTAGGGTAAGGCTTCGGGTAAGTGTTAGGGTTACGGTTAGGGTTAGGGTTAGGGGACGGGGACGGTTTAGGGTATATGTTAGGGTGAGACAACGGTTTGGGGTGAGCGTACATGTTAGTGCACGGGTTAGTGTTAGCGTTCGGGTTAGGATAAGGGGACAGGTTACGGTAAGGTTTCGGGTAAGGGTTAGGGTTAGGGTTAGGCTGAGGGTTAGGGGACGGGGTCGGGGATGGTTTAGGGTACAGGTTAGGGTACGACAACGGTTTAGGGTGAGCTTATGTGTTAGGGTATGGGTTAGTGTTAGCGTACGGGTTAGGATTTGTGGACGGGTTAGAGTAAGTCTTCGGGTAAGGGTTAGGGATAAGGTTAGGGTTAGGGGACGGGGACGGTTTAGGGTACAGGTTAGGGTACAAAAACAGTTTAGGGTGAGCGTAAGTGTTAGGGTACGGGTTAGTGTTAGCGTACGGGTTAGGATTAGGGGACGGGTTAGGGTAAGGCTTCGGGTAAGGGTTAGGGTTAGGGTTAGGGTTAGGGTTAGGGGACGTGGATGTTTTAGGGTGCTGGTTAGGGTATGCCAACGGTTTAGGGTGATTATCCGTGTTAGGGTGCTGATTATTGTTAGCGTACAGGTTAGAATTAGGTGACGGGTTAGGGTAAGGCTTCTGGTAAGGGTTAGGGTTAGGGTTAAGGGATGGGGATGGTTTAGGGTACAGGTTAGGGTACGACCACGGTATAGGGTGAGCGTACGTGTTAGGGTATGTTAGTGTTAGCGTACGGGTTAGGATTATTGGACGGGTTAGGGTAAGGCTTCAGGTAAGGTTTAGGATTAGGGTTAGGTTTACGGTTAGGGTTAGGGGATGGGTACGGTTTAGGGTACAGGTTAGTGTATGACAACGTTTTAGTGTGAGTGTACTTGTTAGGATATGGGTTAGTGTTAGCGTACGGGTTAGGATTAGGTGACGGGTTAGGGTAAGGCTTCGGGTAAGTGTTATGGTTAGGGTTAGGGTTAGGGGACGGGGACGGTTTAGTGTATAAATTAGGGTGCGACAGCGGTTTGGGTTGAGCGTACGTGTTAGGGTACAGGTTAGTGTTAGCGGAAGGGTTAGGATTAGGGGGCGGTTTAGGGTACGGCTTCGGGTAAGGGTCAGGGTTAGCGATAGGGTTAGGGGACAGGGACGGGGAYGGTTTAGGGTACAGGTTAGGGTACGACCACGGTTTAGGGTGAGCATAAGTGTTAGGGTATGAGTTAGTGTTAGCGTATGGGTTAGGATTRTTGGACGTGTTAGGGTAAGGCTTCGGGTAAGGTTTAAGATTAGGGTTAGGTTTACGGTTAGGGTTAGGGGATGGGGACGGTTTAGGGTACAGGTTAGTGTACGACAACGTTTTAGTGTGAGTGTACTTGTTAGGGTATGGGTTAGTGTTAGTGTACGGGTTAGGATTAGGTGACGGGTTAGGGTAAGGCTTCGGGTAAGGGTTATGGTCAGGGTTAGGGTTAGGTGATGGGGACGGTTTAGTGTATAAATTAGGGTGCGACAGCGGTTTGGGTTGAGCGTACGTGTTAGGGTACAGGTTAGTGTTAGCGGAAGGGTTAGGATTAGGGGGCGGTTTAGGGTACGGCTTCGGGTAAGGGTCAGAGTTAGGGATAGGGTTAGGGGACGGGGATGGGGACGGTTTAGGGTACAGGTTAGGGTGCGACAACAGTTTAGGGTGAGCATACATATTAGGGTAGGAGTTAGTTTTAGCGTACGTGTAAGGATTAGGGGACGGGTTAGGGTAAGGCTTCGGGTAAGGGTTAGGGTTAGGGTTAGGGGATGGGCACGGTTTAGGGTACAGGTTAGGGTACGACAACTGTTTAGGGTGAGCGTACGTGTTAGGGTATGGGTTAGTGTTAACGTACGGGTAGGATTAAGTGACAGATTAGGGTAAGGCTTTCCGTATTGTTTAGGGTTAGGGTTAGGATTAGGGTTAGTGGACGGTGACTGTTTAGGGTTAGGGTTAGGGTTAGGCTTAGGCTTAGTGTTAAGGTTAGGGGACAGGGACAGTCTAGGTTACATGTTAGGTTATGACAACTTTTTAGGGTGAGCGTACGTGTTAGGGTACAGGTTAGTGTTAGCGTACGGGTTAGGATTAGGGGACGGGTTAGGGTAAGGCTTTGGTAAGGCTTAGGGTTAGGGTTAGGGTTAGGGTTATGGTTAGGGTTAGGCTTAGTGTTATGGTTAGGGACGGGGACAGTCTAGGTTACAGGTTAGGGTGTGACAACAGTTTAGGATGATCATACATGTTAGGGTACGGGTTAGGATTAGGGGACGGGTTAGGGTAAGGCTTCGGGTAAGGGTTAGTGTTAGGGTTGGGGTTAAGTTTAGGGTTAGGGGATAGGGATGGTTTAGGGTACAGGTTAGTGTACGACAACGGTTTAGGATGAGAATATGTGTTAGGGTACGGGTTAGTGTTAGCGTACGGGTAGGATTAGGGGACGGGTTAGGGTAAGGTTTCGGATAAGCTTTAGGGTTAGGGTTAGGGCTAGTGTTAGTGTTAGGGGACGGGGACGGTTTAGGGTACAGGATCGGGTACGAAAATGGTTTAGGGTGAGCATACGTGTTAGGGTACGGGTTACTGTTCACGTACGGGTTACGATTAGGGGACGGGATAGGGTAAGGCTTCTGGTAAGGGTTAGGGTTAGGGTTAGGGTTAGGGTTAGGGGACGGTTTAGGGTACAGGTTAGGGCACGACCACGGTTTAGGGTGAGCGTACGTGTTAGGGTACGGGTTAGTGTTAGAGTACGGGTTAGGGTTATGGGACGGGTTAGGGTAAGGGTTAGTGTTAGGGTTAGGGTTAGGGTTAGGGTTTTGGACGGGGACGTCTTAGGGTACAGGATAGGGTATGACAATGGTTTAGGGTGAGCGTATGTATTATGGTACAGGTTAGTGTTAGCGTACTGGTTAGGATTACGGGACGGGTTAGGGTAAGGCTTCGGGTAAGGGTTAGGGTTAGGGTTAGGGTATGGGGACGGTTTAGGGTACAGGTTAGGGTACAACAACGGTTTAGGGTGAGTGTACGTCTTAGGGTACGGGTTAGTGATAGCATACGGGTTAGGATTAGGGGACGGGTTATGGTAAGGCTTCGGGTAAGGGTTAGGGCTAGGGTTAGGGTTAGAGTTTGGGGATGGTTTAGGGTACATGTTAGTGTACGACAATGGTTTAGGGTGAGCGTACGTTTTAGAGTACAGGTTAGTGTGAGCGTACGGGTTAGGATTAGGGGATGGGTTAGGGTAAGGCTTCGGGTAAGTGTTAGGGGTAGTGTTAGGGTTAGTGTTAGTATTAGGATACGGGGACGGTTTCGGGTACAGGTTAGGGTAAGACAGGGGTTTAGGGTGAGCGTACGTGTTAGGGTACGGGTTATTGTTAGCGTACGGGATAGGATTAGGGGACGAGTTAGGGTAAAGCTTCGGGTAAGGGTTAGGGTTAGGGTTAGGGTTAGGATTAGAGGACAGGGATGGTTTAGGGTACAGGCTAGGGTAGGACAACGCTTAAAGGTGAGCGTACATGTTAGGTTATGGGTTAGTGTTAGCGTACGGGTTCGGATTAGGGGACGGGTTAGGGTAAGGCTTCGCGTAAGTGTTAGGGTTAGGGTTAGGGCATGGGGACGGGGACAGGGACGGTTTTGGGTACACGTTAGGGTACGACAACAGTTTAGGGTGAGCGTACATGTTAGGTTACGGGTTAGTGTTAGCTTACGGGATAGGATTAGGAGACGGGTTTTGGTAAGGCTTCGGTAAGGTTTAGGGTTAGGGTTAGGGTTATGGTTAGGGGACGGGGATGGTTTAGTGTACAGATTCATGTACGACAGCGGTTTAGGGTGAGCGTACGTGTTAGGATACAGGTTAGTGTTCGTGTATGGGTTAGGATTAGGGGACGGGTCAGGGTAAGGCTTCGGGTAAGAGTTAGGGTTAGTGTTAGAGTTAGGGTTAGGGTTAGGGTTAGGATTAGGGGACTGGGACGGTTGAGTGTTCAGCTTAGGGTACGACAACGGTTTAGGGTGAGCGTACGTGGTAGTATATGGGTTAGTGTAAGCGTACGGTTTAGTATCAAGGAATGGGTTAGGTTAGGGTTAGGGTTAGGGTTAGGGTTAGGGTTAGGGTTAGGGTTAGGGTTAGGATTAGTTGACGGGGACGGTTTAGGGTACAGGTTAGTGTACGACAATGGTTTAGGGTGAGCGTAAGTGTTAGGATATGGGTTAGGATTATGGGACGGGTAAGGGTAAGATTTCAGGTAAGTGTTAGGGTTAGGGTTAGGCTTAGGCAACAGGGACGGTTTAGGGTACAGGTTAGGGTACGACAACAGTTTAGGGTGAGCGTACATTTTAGCGTACATGTTAATGTTAGCGTATGGGTTAGGATTAAGGGACGGGTTAGAGTAAGGCTTCGGGTAAGCTTTAGGGTTAGAGTTAGTGTTAGGGTTAGGGTTAGGGTATGGGGACCATTTAGGGTACAGGGTAGTGTAAGACAACGCTTTAGTGTGAGCGTATGTGTTAGGGAATGTGTTAGTTTTACGGAATGATTTAGAATTAGGGGATACTTTAGGGTAAGGCTTCGGGTAAGGGATAGGGTTAGGTTTAAGGTAGGGTTAGGGGACTGGGATGTTTTAGGGAACAAGTTAGTGTACGACAACTGTTTAGGGTGATCATACGTGTTACTTTACTGGTTAGTGTTAGCGTACGGTTTAGGATTAGGGGACGGGTTAGGGTAAGGCTTCGGGTAAGGGTTAGGGTTAGGGTTAGGGTTAGGGTTAGGGGACGGGGACGGTTCAGGGTACAGGTTACGTTACGACAACAGTTTAGGGTGAGCGTAGTGTTGTGGTATGTGTTAGTGTTAGCGTGTGGGTTAGGATTAGGGGACGGGTTAGCATAAGGCTTCGGGTAAGTGTTAAGGTTAGGGTTAGGCTTAGGGGACGGGGACAGTTTAGGATTCAGGTTAGGGTACGACAACATTTTAGGGTGAGTGTACGTATTAGGGTACGGGCTACTGTTAGCGGATGGTTTAGGATTAGGGGACCTGTTAGGGAAAGTCTTCGGGTAAGGTTTAGGGTTAGGGTTAGGGGATGGGGAAGGTTTAGGGTACAGGTTAGGGTATGACAACGTGTTAGCTTGAGCGTACATGTTAGGGTACGGGATACTGTTAGCGTACGGGTTAGGATTAGGGGACGGGTTAGGGAATGTCTTCGGGTAAGGGTTAGGGTTAGGGTTAGTGTTATGGGATGGGGAATGTTTAGGGTAAAGTTTAGGGTACGACAACGTCTTAGGATGAGCGTACGTGTCTGTGGTTTTATGCAGCACTCCAACTCACTTTTCCCCTTAAGCATGCATAAGTGGGTTTTCTACGTTTGAGACCCTGCTCTGTTTTGTAATTCAGTTCATGTGTATCCAAGTTTACATTCCGTGTAGTAGTGATACCTTATGATGTTTCTTTTTCTGTGTGACTTATTTCACTTAGAATCATCGTACCTGAATCCACTCATTATGCTGCTATGGGCCTGATGACATAGATTTCATTGCTGAGTGATATTGCATTGTACGTAAGTACCACAACTTCTTTATCCATTTTTCACTTTCTGGGATATTTCACTTGTACCGTAAACGAGGTTCTTGTAAACAGAGCCGTCCCAAACTTTGGGGTGGCTGTGTCTTTTAGATTTTAATTTCCTTAAGCTATAGGACCATAAGTGGAAATGCCCTAGGCTCTGTTGCTTTGGTTTTTAGATGTTTCAGGAAACACCATACACTTGTCCAGAGTGGCTGTTGGCAATTTACATCCCGCCCATCAGCATAACAACGCTCCCTGTTCTCCATGGCCTGTCCTGCCTTTCTGGATTTTACACGTTTTTTCAGATGACCCTTTTGACAGGGAGGAAGTGAGACTTCATTGTAGTGTGGATTTCCATTGCACGCTTGCTTGGTTGGCCAAAAAGTGTGTATGCGTGTTTTCTTGAATATATTCAGGAAAAAACGGATACGCCCTTTTTGGCCAAGTGCATCATTGTCGACGTTCTGCCTCTTTTCCTATGCTTTAAATGCAATTCCAGTCTACGTCCTGAAATCGGTTTCCTGCAATTCTGCCTTGCTTTCAATGCCTCTTCATAGCCTTACCTCAATTTACTTTTGGAAAATAGTTGGCCTTTATAACTCTGCAGGTTTTTCAATTGCAGTGGCCCTGAGCTCCATTTCTCAGCTCTTATTTTTGTGATCTTGCCTCATAACCACAGGATTGCTTCAGGCCCTATTCTTGTTCTGGGGCGCCTTGCTGTGCCTTTGGTTAATTCCTCTTCCTGATGTGAAATTAGAGTGACATGTGCCCATTGAAACCGCTACAGCTAGTTTCTTGCTGGTTCCCCCTATTCCCATTCATCCTCTGCACTCCCTGCAGACTGTGCGATACAGGAACTTAAAGGCATTGACTCTCCATGTGGCGATGTTGTTAGTAAAGTGGCTGGAATGTCGATCCGGTGCTCCAGGAGAGGAAAATTGAGGTGCGTTTTAGAAACCTTTCCCGATCATATGGTATACCATCCCCTGGGTTTAGCTGTAGGAAGATTCCCTTCAACCTGGAGTGTTGGGACCCTTGGAATGAGTAGCGTGAAGTATTGCAGTAAAGGTTCGCCAATTGCTCACAAAAGCTCACCAATCCTCTCAGCCCCAAGTGTCCAGCCTTATGTCTTATCCAGCTGTGGGTTTATATGTGGTCAATCCAGGTTGCATCACAGCCCCTGAGAGAATTTTGTAAGAATTTTTCTCTCTTTTGTTTTTTCTGCGTTTTGTTTTTAAAATTTATTTCTATAATGGGGTTTAGCTCATTTTCACTGCTGTGTTTGTGCCACTCTGCACACACTTGATTCCCTTATGGAGATATATCAATACATGGGTTTTAAGATTCTTATTACTCAGATATATTTCTCTGCGGTGTATAGGGTGTGTTGAGGCCAGTTCATTGAGCAAGGTGTAGATCTTGTCTAATACCTATTTGGTTTATTGAACGGTATCTGTGCTAATTTCAAACTCTGGTTTTATGCATCACCCCACCTCTCCTTTCCCCTTAAGCTGACATAAGTGTGTTTTCTAAATGTGAGACACTGTTCTGTTCTGTAATTCATTTCTTGTGCAGCCATATTTACCCTCCCTCTATAAGTGATATCTTATGATATGTTTCTTTTTCTGTTTGACTTATTTCAGGTAGTATTATCGGACCTAAATCCACTCTTTATCCTTCTACTAGCCTTATTACATTGATTTCATGGTGAAGAGATATTCCATTGTACATAAGTACCACATCTTCTTTATCCATTGTTCTCTTTCCTGGGATATTTAAGGTGTACTGAAGT
>NW_020837945.1:108974498-108974743 GCF_003676395.1 Aethalodelphis obliquidens
TGCATTTTAGACACATCTCCCGATCACATGGTGTACAGTCCTCTGGGTTTTCCATGCATGTTTTAGCTGTAGGAAGATCCCTTGAACCTGCAGATTTGGGACCCATTGAATGGGTACCAGGTAGTATTACTTTAAAGGGTGTGCGTTTCCTCACCCAACCTCACATTTCTCTTAGCGCAAACAGTTTCCAGCCTTATGTCTCATCCTGCTGTGGGTCTAGATGTGTTCAATCCATGTTGCATCAC
>NW_020837945.1:108974753-108975103 GCF_003676395.1 Aethalodelphis obliquidens
CTTTTCCAAACTCTTCCCGATCAGACGGTATACCATCCTCTGGGTGTGACAGACATGTTTTAGCAGTAGGAAGAGTCCCATTCATGTAAGGAGAACACCAGGGCTTTTTCAAAATCAGTGTCTCCCCGAAACCCAAACTGGGGAATTTTTTAAGCTACGGCTACACATATGTTCATTAAGGGCCTTGGGAAGTAGGCAGAGTCCAAACTTTAGATGATTGAAGTCTTCAGGGTCAGAAGCACTCACCACCAGCTTCCCTTAGGCTACACTTTAACTGTCATTGATAGATGATGTCAATAAAAATATCTATTCTTTTTCAGATTATTTCCCCTTATAGGTTATTGCAAAAT
>NW_020837945.1:108975113-108976195 GCF_003676395.1 Aethalodelphis obliquidens
CTTTGGTAATAATAAATTATAAGATTTTATACTTCTCAGAAATGGGGGAGCTGAAAGAGAGGTATCATTTTCAATGGAAAAGCATTTAAAACAAGATTGAAGGTTTAACCAAGATTATTAGATGTACATCCTTGGAAAGAAATCACTTCATTTCTCTAATATTGACCTGACAAATAAGACAAACCTTTTCACTGAACTTGCTTATAATAAAGTGATGGAAATATCAAATGGAAGTGTTAGAAACATCTTATTTTACCCGAGCCTTATACACTGTTCTATGTTAACTACAGTTTGGCTCACACATCTGTTCATTGAGGTTACAATAGTCTCAATTTCTGTTACTGATCCTCCAGAGTGGACCCCAACAAGTGTCCCCCTGCCCAGTGTCATTGGGGCCAACAGATCGAGACTGAGTTTGGTTCACAAGCAAAGGAAACTTTATATTTTGATCAGAGAATGGAGAGGTGAGAGCATGCACTACCCCGTGGGCTGTGGGCTGGGCTGCTGTGTAGAGATCCTGTCAGAGTCAGTGGGAGGGAGGGAGGCGGCGGAGCTCTCGAGGGCCGGGTTGGCTGTAGCTCAGGCTCTATATCGTGGAGTCTGCACTGGGCCCCAGGAGCTGAGGTGTCGACCCAGCCATTCTGCACTAGGAAATCTGGTCTGAAGTGCCGGGTGTGGAACCTCTGCATGCGGGACCCTAGGAGCACGTGAAATTAGACAAAGCACAAAGGATAAAAAAGGTTAGACTTGACTTTATTGCCCAGATTCTATTTTTATCTCCCAGGGATTTTTAATGGGCTTTGCTGGGGACAAACCCCTCCTCTGCCTTTTGTCCCGTTCCTCATTCTTGGAGTGCTGAGGGTGCAGACCCTTCTTCTGTAACTGCTGAGTGCTGAGTTGGGAGCCCTCATACCCTGGGGCGAGGGTCAGAGCTTCTCCCCAGCAGCCTCCCGGTGACGTTGATTGTCCCCAGGACCCCTGCCTCCCTGCTCGTCCACCTGAGCACCAGCATTGGAAGTGTTATAGATTCTAATGACCTTTAAGGGTCCAGGAAAGAGATGTGCAGAGACGCTGTGGGGGCC
>NW_020837946.1:0-23298 GCF_003676395.1 Aethalodelphis obliquidens
CTCTCCCTAAGTCAGGCTCTGACACTGTCCCTACCTGAAGCCCTGACACTGGTCCTAAATTAGGCAATGATGCTCTAAGTAGCTATTGCCTTGACACTATCCCTAGGTCATTTCCTGACGCTATCCCTAGACCTCAACCTAACCTTGTCTTTAGCTAATGTCGAGCCTCTTATGATAACTAAATCCCTGATGCTGTCCCTAACTAAGGCCCTGAATTTAGTCCCGAGGCTGTGAACCTGTCCCTAACTGAGGCCTGGAGGCTGTCCTTAACAAAGGCCCTCAACTTATCTTTAACTGAGGCCCTGAAACTCTCCATAATTAAGGACTGAGACTGTCTCTAACTAAGGCCCTGAGTCTGTCTTTAACTAGTGGCCTCACTCTTTCCCTAACAAAGGTTCTGACACAGTCCCTAACTAAGACCCTGATATGGTCCCTATAACTTCAGCTGTCCCTCATTAATGCCCTGATGCGGCCCATAAATGATGTACTGAAGACGGCACTAAGGTCCAGACAATGTCACTAATGACCCAAAATGTCTCTTACTAAGGCCCTCAAATTACCTCTAACTGAGGCCCTAATGATGTCCATAACTAAGTCCCTGACACTATCTCTAACTAAGACCCTCAAGTTATCTTTAACTGAGGCCATGACAGTGTCCCTAATGAAGAACCTGACACTATCTCTAACTAAGGCCCTGAGTCTGTCTTTACCTAACAGCCTCACTCTTTCCCCAACTACTCCCTGATGCTGCCCCTACCCAAGGCCCTGACGGTGTGCCTAATTGCCTGAGCTGTCTTTCACTAATACCCTGACCCTGTCCATAACTAACGCCCTGATGATGTCCCTAACGAACAGCCTGAAGTGTCTCTTACTAAGGCCCTCAAGTTTTTCTCTGAGGCCCTGACACTCTCCCTAATTAAGGCCTTGACACTGTCTGTAAGTAATGGCCTGATACAGCTCCTACCTGAGATGCTGATGCTCTCACTAAGACCTTGAAGTCTCTAGCTGAGAAGCTGACACTGTCTGTAACCAATTTCCTGACTTTTTCCTTAACTAACATCCTAATTTTGTCCCTAAATAACTCCCTGACACTGGTCCTAACTACGGCCCCGACGCTGACCATATCTAAGGCCCTGACAATGTCCCTAATACACTTAGATGTCCCTCACTGGGGTCCTGATCCTGTCCATTACTAAGGCCCTGAATATGTGCCTGAGGACGTCTCTGACCCTGTCCTAAGGCCCTGACCCTCTTTCTTACTAAGGGCCTTGATGCTGTCTCTACAGAAGGCCCTGACACTGCCCCTAAATAACGGCCTGACACTTGTCCCAAGTATGGACCTGATCCTGTCCATAACTAAGGCCCTGAAGATGTCCCTCATTAAGTCTCTGACACTGCCCTTAATAAGCCCCTGACACTGTCCCTAGCTAATGGCCTAAGCTATAATTTACAAAGTCTCTAACACTATCCCCAAGACGCTGACACCCTCCCTAACTTAGGCTTTGATGCTGTCCCTTAGTGCCTAAGCGGTCACAAAATAACACCCTGATTCTGTTCCTAAGGCCCTGAATATATCCCTAAGAAAGTCTCTGTAGTGTCCCTAACTAATGGCCTACACTGTCTCTTACGAAGGCCCTCAAGTGATCGCTGAGGGCCTGACAACACTGTCCCTAACTAAGGCCCTGTTGCTGGCCCTAACTAACGTCCTGATGCTGAACCTAACTGAGGCCCTGATGCTCTTCCTAACTAAGACCTTGATGCCGATTCTACCTGAGGCCCTAAAACTGTCTGTAACTAATGACCTGACTCTTTCCCTAACTAACACCCTAATTTTGTCCTTCATTAATTCCCTGACACTGGTCGACACTACAGCCCTGATGCTGGCCCAATCTAAGGCCTTGACAATGTCCCTAATAGCCTTAGATGTCCCTCACTGTTGGCCTGACCCTGTCCCTCCCCAAGGACCTGACCCTCTTCCTAACTAAGGCTATGATGATGTCTCTACCTGAGGCACTGTCACTGTCTATAATAACGGTCGACTCTTTCCCTAACACCCTGATGCTGTCCCTAATAGCCTCATGTATCTCTCAATAACGCCCTGATCCTGTCCATAACTAAGGCCCTGAATATGTCCCTAAGTATGTCTCTGACACTGTCCTTAACTAAGGCCCTGATGCTTTCTCTACCTAAGGCACTGACACTATCTATAATAATGGCCTGACTCTTTCTCTAACTAATACCCTGATGCTATCCCTAATTGAGGCCCTGAAGATGTCCCTAATATCCTTAGGTGTTCCTCTGTATCACCCTGATCCTGTCCATAACTAAGGCCCTGAATATGTCCCTAGGTAAGTCTCTGACGCTGTCCCTAACTAAGGCCCTGATGCTGTCTCTACCTCAGAATCTGAAATTCTAATGTCCTGACTCTCCCTAACATCCTGACGCTGCCCCTAAGTGAGGCCTCGACACCTTAACTAAGGACTTGCCGCTGTCCCTACCTAAAACCCTGACACTGTCTGTAACTAATGACCTGACTCTTTCCCTAACTAACACCCTAGTTTTGGCCCTAACTAACGCCCTGACACTGGTTCTAATTATGGCCATGATGCTGGCCTAAGGCCCTGAAGATATCCCTAAGTAACAGCCTGAACTGTGTCTAACTAAGGCTCTCACATTATCTCTAAGTGAAGCACTGACACTGTCCCTAACTTAGGCCCTGATGCTGTCCCTTATAGTCTAAGCTGTCACTAAATAATGCCCTGATCCTGTCCATAACTAAGGCCCTGAATATGTCCCTAAGTACATCTCTGATGATGTCCTTAACAGCCTGAACTCTCTTCAAGTTATCTCTGAGGCTCTGACACTGGCCCTTCCTAAGGCCTCACCCCAGGGTTGTCCCAGGCTGCTGGGCAATTTTCTCTTGTCCGCATCTCTAGCCAGCTGCCTGCCATCAGCTACTCTAAGATTCTGCGATGCAGTGGTCCCACGTGGGATGTGCCTGTGTAGGCTCACCTGCGGGAGGAGAGTCATGGCCACTCCGCCCTCCAGGGGGCTGCGGCTCATGGTAGGAACCTCTCAGCCAGTGTCTGGACACAGGGTTCTGTGTGCTTGTTTGTTGTAAATCCCTTGGAGTTACCTCTAACATTTTTTAAATGGATATCCCCCCCTCTGCATATTTATAATATAAATTATTTACCACACTAAAATCCAGGAATGACATTATTAGAATGAGCAGGAGAACACTGGATGTCCACCCCCCGCAATGATCTATTACTTGGAGGATTTTAAATTCTAATGAGAAAACACTGAGTCTCCTCACCCTCTTGGGCGTGAGCACAAGGCGGGAATCAGCTGCATCCTTTATTTATCCCTCTGATTTTCCAGAACATTTCCTTCCAGGAGAAATCTCTGGGTTCTGTGGGAGCTGTGAGTGGTGGCCGTCAGGTAAATCTGAGACTGAAAAGCAAGAGGAAGAGAGACAGAGGAGGAGATGAGAATAGGTGATGGGGAGAAGCAGGGGCGTCCACGTTCAATCGCAGGCTGAGAGTCTGGGTTAGTCTCCAGCGAAGCTAAGGACCACCAGGTTCTGGCCCCACTGGCCTTGTCACCTGGTGTGGGGACTGGGGACAGCCAAACCACCATGGCCACTCTCAGAGAAATCAGGAAGGTTGCAGGGCACCCCTGAGAGCCAGATTGAAAATGGTCATGCTGTGAAATAATAAGATGCCCTTTCAGAAAAGTGAAGACGGTTCTCTTGGTTCTCAAAGACTTGCAAATACTCTGTGTCCTTCTGGAGGCATGCTGAAGCCTTCAGCCTTTGAGGGCAGTAATGGGAGGGCATCTGGGCTCAAAACCATCCAGCTCTCACTCCCTGAGGGTGCTGAGGATGACCCGTGTCCACCCCTCGGGTGCTGTGGGGCCTGAAATCCCCTGATCACCGAGGACGGGAGGGGCCGCACAGACACTCCACTGGACCACGGGGGGCTTGGCTGCTGGGCTACAGTCCTTTATCAGATACATGGTTTGCAAACATCTTGGGCCATTTTGGATGGTGGATTATCTTATTCCTTGCTCCTTTTATACACAACTGTTTTTCATTTTGAGGAAGTCCAATTCATCTATTTTGTCTTTTGTTGCTTGTGCTTTTGGTAGATCTATGAAATCATGACCAAATCCAAGGTCATGTAGATTTACTCTCATGTTTTCTTCTACGAGTTTTATAATTTTCATTCTTGCATCTAGGCCTTTGGTCCATTTTGCATTGATTTTGTATATGGGGTCGGGGGAGGTAAGGGTCCAACTTTACTCTTCTGCATGTGGGTATCCAGTTGTTCCAGAACCTGTGCTCACTGTTTGGGAGAAAATACCTGCAAATGATGCGACCAACAAGGGCTTAATGCTAAAATATACAAACAGCTCATACAACTCAAAAAAAAAAAATAGGCAGAAGGTCTAAATAGGCATTTCTCCAAAGACATACAGATGGCTAATAGGCACCTGAAAAGACACTCCACATCACTAATTATTAGAGAATGCAAATCAAAACTACAGTGAGTTACCACCTCACAGTGGTCAGAATGGCCATCATTAAAATGTCTAGAAATAAATGCTGGAAGGGATGTGGAGAAAAGGGAACCCTCCTACACTACTGGTGGGAATGTAAATTGATGCAGCCACTATGGGAAACAGTATGGAGGTTCCTCAAAAACTAAAAACAGAATTACCATATGAACCAGCAATCCCACTCCTGGGCACACATCCAGACAAAACTATAATTCTAAAAGATACGTGCACCCCAGCATTCACAGCAGCACTATTCACAACAGCCAAGACATGGAAGCAACCTTAATGTCCCTCAACAGATGAATGGATATAGAAGATGTGGTACATATATACAATGGAATATTACTCAGCCATAAAACAGAATGAAATAATGCCATTTGCAGCTACATGGATGGACCTAGAGATTATCATACAAAGTGAAGTAAGTCAGACAGAGAACAACAAATACCATATGATATCACTTATATGTGGATTATAAAATGAGACCCAAATGAACCTATCTACAGGACAAAAACAGACTCACAAATATAGAAAACAGACTTGTGGTTGTCAAGGGGAAGACAGGGGAGAGGGATGGATTGGGAGTTTGGGATTAGTAGATGCAAATTATTATATATAGGATGGATAAACAAGGTCTTACTGTACAGCACAGGGAACTGTATTCAATACCCTGTAATTAGCCATAATGGAAAAGAATATGAAAAATATGTATATACGTGTGTATGTACATATGAATCACTTTGCTGTACAGTAGAAATTAACACAACATTGTAGGCCAACTACACTTCAGTATCAATTAGTTTGAAGGCACTTTTATAAATCAGGTCTTATTTCTCTTGTCCTTTCATCCTGGGACAAATGTATAACAGAAACTACCCTGGATTACTCCGGGATGAACTCATATCACGCAGAACTTTAATTGTTGAACAAACCATGAATACCAGTTACACCATGGGAGGTCCTGATCCAATATGAAATTTGTAAACCTTGTATCAAGCCTGCAGAATCCACTAAATTTGGAAATTGAAACTGAAATGAAGCCACCTATCCCATGACTTCTCCACAACTAGTTATACACCATCAATTGGAAACCATATACAATCAAATGAATGTAGACAGAAACAACTATAGCCTTCCTGTTTTTTCCTTTTAGATGAAGACGGTATTTAAGGTGATGTCTTGGGCCGTTTCAGGGTGTTACTCAATTTCCTGGGTATCTGCCATGCACACAGGAGGTACACATGTTAGTTAACTTGCTTGTGCAACTATATGAAGGTAGTTAATACCACAGAACTGTATACGTAAAGTGAATTAAATGCTAAAGTCGTGTCTTGTATTTTTAATGACAATGAAAAAGAAGTGCAGCGCTGATATTTGTTACAAAAATGAACATTAAAAACATTCTTAGTGAAAAAAGCCATACAGAAAAGGCCACCTAGATCCCATATTCATCTTGTCTGCTTCAAATCTATCACGGTTGTCCAAATGAGGGAGAAACTCAGTAATGGGTCCAGAAAAAGAAAACCGGATCAGGATGGAAAAAGACATCTTCATACAGTTGGGACAGCAGGTGAAAGTTGAAGTGGGGCTGAGTATTAAATTATAATGTGGACATCAGGATTTCTTCATTTAGGGGTTATGTGCTGGTTCCTTGGGCAAAACACACTGAGCATTTTGTGTGAAGTGGCAAACGTGAGTACTTTTTGCCATTATTGCAACTTTTCGGTACATTTTAAATTACTGGAAACTAAATTACTTTTCTAGACAACCATGTCAGTATCATGCCAGAAAATCAGATAAGACAGACATCAAATTTTGTTATAGAGGACAAGACTTACCCAGACCACGTTCAACCAAAGTTGTGATACTTATTTCCCTTGTAGGAGTCCGCATGGTATGAAGAGGCACCATGGGAGGAGTATATTAGTAGCTACCATCTCTTGGGTCCTGTGGATTACCTGGGGTACAGTAGAAACTGTGAGATTTTAGTATTGCAATTTTTCACATTACTTCAAAAAATATGCTAAAAAATAAATTCAGTAAAGTTGCAAAATATGGAATCAATATACACAAATCACTTTTGTTTCTATACACTAATAATGAACCACCAGCAAGAAAAATTAAGAAAACAATCCCACTGACAATTCCATCGAAAAGAACGAACTATTTAGCAATAAATCTAACCAAGGACATGAAAGACCTATACTCAGAAAACTATAAAGCATTGATAAAGAAACTGAAGACACAATAGAAAACAATATTCCATGCTCATGCATCAGAAAAATTACTATTATTAAAGTGTTTGGGAGAGGGGGAAGATGGCGGAAGAGTAAGACGCGGAGATCACCTGCCTCCCGACAGATACACCAGAAATACATCTACACGTGGAACAACTCCTACAGAACACCTACTGAACGCTGGCAGAAGACCTCAGACCTCCCAAAAGGCAAGGAACTCCCCATGTACCTGGGTAGGACAAAAAGTAAATAAATAAATAAACAGAGACAAAAGCATAGGGACGGGCCCTGCACCAGTGGGAGGGAGCTGTGAAGGAGGAAAGGTTTCCACACACTAGAAGCCCCTTCACGGGCGGAGACTGCAGGTGAGGGAGGGGGAAACTTCAGAGCCGAGGAGGAGAGCGCAGCCACAGGGGTGCGGAGGGCAAAGCGGAGAGATTCCCGCACAGAGGATCAGGGCCGACCGGCACTCACCAGCCCGAGAGGCTTGTCTGCTCACCCGCCGGGGCGGGCGGGGCAGGGAGCTGAGGCTCGGGCTTCGGTTGGAGCGCAGGGAGAGGACTGGGGGTGGCGGCGTGAACACAGCCTGCAGGGGGTTAGTGCACCACGGCTAGCCAGGAGGGAGTCCGGGGAAAAGTCTGGAGCTGCCGAAGGGTCAAGAGGCTTTTTCTTCCCTCTTTGTTTCCTGGTGCGTGAGGAGAAGGGATTAAGAACGCTGCTTAAAGGAGCTCCAGAGACGGGCGCGAGCCGCGGGTAAAAGCGCGGACCCCAGAGACGGGCATGAGACGCTAAGGCTGCTGCTGCCGCCACCAAGAAGCCTGTGTGCGAGCACAGGTCACTATCCACACCCACCTTCCAGGGAGCCTGTGCAGCCCGCCACCGCCAGGGTCCCGGGATCCAGGGACAACTTCCCTGGGAGAACGCACGGCGCACCTCAGGCTGGTGCAACGTCACGCCGGCCTCTGCCGCCGCAGGCACGCCCCGCATCCGTGCCCCTCCCTCCCCCCGGCCTCAGTGAGCCAGAGCCCCCGAATCAGCGGCTCCTTTAACCCCGTCCTGTCTGAGCAAAGAACAGACGCCCTCCGGCGACCTACATGCAGAGGCGGGGCCAAATCCAAAGCTGAGCCCTGGGAGCTGTGAGAACAAAGAAGAGAAAGGGAAATCTCTCCCAGCCGCCTCAGGAGCAGCGGATTAAAGCTCCACAATCAACTTGATGTAACCTGCATCTGTGGAATACATGAATAGACAATGAATCATCCCAAATTGGGGAGGTGGACTTTGAGAGCAAGATTTATGATTTTTTCCCCTTTTCCTCTTTTTGTGTGTATGTGTATGCTTCTGTGTGAGATTTTGTCTGCATAGCTTTGCTTCCACCATTTGTCCTAGGGCTCTATCCGTCCGGTTTTTTGTTTGTTTGTTTGTTTGGGGTTTTTTTTTTTAATTTTTTTCTTAATAATTATTTTTTATTTTAATAACTTTATTATATTTTATCTTACTTTATTTTATTTTACTTTATCTTCTTTCTTTGTTTCTTTTTTCCTTCCTTCCTTCCTCCCTCCCTCCCTCCTTTCTTTCCTTCTTTCCTTCTTTCTTTCTTTCTTTCTTTCTTTCTACTTCTACTAATTCTTTCTTTCTACTTTTTCTCCCTTTTATTCTGAGCCGTGTGGATGAAAGGCTCTTGGTGCTGCAGCCAGGAGTCAGTGCTGTGCCTCTGAGGTGGGAGAGCCAACTTCAGTACACTGGTCCACAAGAGACCTCCCAGCTCCACGTAATATGAAATGGCGAAAATCTCCCAGAGATCTCCATCTCAACACCAACACCCAGCTTCACTCAACGACCAGCAAGCTACAGTGCTGGACACCCTATGTCAAACAACTAGCAAGACAGGAACACAACCCCACCCATTAGCAGAGAGGCTGCCTAAAATCATAATAAGTCCACAGACACCCCAAAACACACCACCAGACGTGGACTTGCCCACCAGAAAGACAAGATCCAGCCTCATCCACCAGAACACAGGCACTAGTCCCCTCTAGCAGGAAGCCTACACAACCCACTGAACCAACCTTAGCCACGGGGGACAGACACCAAAAACAACGGGAACTACGAACCTGCAGCCTGCAAAAAGGAGACCCCACACACAGTAAGATAAGCAAAATGAGAAGACAAAAAAACACACAGCAGTTGAAGGAGCAAGATAAAAACCCACCAGACCTAACAAATGAAGAGGAAATAGGCAGTCTACCTGAAAAAGAATTCAGAATAATGATAATAAAGATGATCCAAAATCTTGGAAATAGAATAGAGAAAATGCAAGAAACATTTAACAAGGACCTAGAAGAACTAAAGATGAAACAAGCAATGATGAACAACACAATAAATGAAATTTAAAATACTCTAGAAGGGATCAATAGCAGAATAACTGAGGCAGAAGAACGGATAAGTGACCTGGAAGATAAAATAGTGGAAATAACTACTGCAGAGCAGAATAAAGGAAAAAGAATGAAAAGAACGGAGGACAGTCTCAGAGACCTCTGGGACAACATTAAATGCACCAACATTCGAATTATAGGGGTTCCAGAAGAAGAAGAGAAAAAAGAAAGGGACTGAGAAAATATTTGAAGAGATTATAGTTGAAAACTTCCCTAATATGGGAAAGGAAATAGTTAATCAAGTCCAGGAAGCACAGAGAGTCCCATACAGGGTAAATCCAAGGAGAAACACGCCAAGACACATAGTAATCAAACTGTCAAAAATTAAATACAAAGAAAACATATTAAAAGCAGCAAGGGGAAAACAACAAATAACACACAAGGGAATCCCCAGAAGGTTAACAGCTGATCTTTCAGCAGAAACTCTGCAAGCCAGAAGGGACTGGCAGGACATATTGAAAGTGATGAAGGAGAAAAACCTACAACCAAGATTACTGTACCCAGCAAGGATCTCATTCAGATTTGATGGAGAAATTAAAACCTTTACAGACAAGCAAAATCTGAGAGAGTTCAGCACCACCAAACCAGCTTTACAACAAATGCTAAAGGATCTTCTCTAGGCAAGAAACACAAGAGAAGGAAAAGACCTATAATAACAAACCTAAAACAATTAAGAAAATGGGAATAGGAACATACGTATCGATAATTACCTTAAATGTAAATGGATTAAATGCTCCCACCAAAAGACACAGACTGGCTGAATGGATACAAAAACAAGACCCATATATATGCTGTCTACAAGAGACCCACTTCAGACCTAGGGACACATACAGACTGAAAGTGAGGGGATGGAAAAAGATATTCCATGCAAATGGAAACCAAAAGAAAGCTGGAGTAGCAATTCTCATATCAGACAAAATAGACCTCTTTAAAATAAAAACCATTAGAAGAGACAAAGCAGGACACTACATAATGACCAAGGGATAGATCCAAGAAGAAGATATAACAATTGTAAATATTTATGCACCCAACATAGGAGCACATCTATACATAAGGCAAATACTAACAGCCATAAAAGGGGAAATCGACAGTAACACATTCATAGTAGGGGACTTTAACACCCCACTTTCGCCAATTGACAGATCATCCAAAATGAAAATAAATAAGGAAACACAAGCTTTAAATGATACATTAAACAAAATGGACTTAATTGATATTTATAGGACATTCTATCCAAAAACAACAGAATACACATTTTTCTCAAGTGCTCATGGAACATTCTCCAGGATAGATCATATCTTGGGTCAAAAATCAAGCCTTGGTAAATTTAAGAAAATTGAAATTGTATCAAGTATCTTTTCCGACCACAACGCTATGAGACTAGGTATCAATTACAGGAAAAATATCTGTAAAAAATACAAACACATGAAGGCTAAACAATACACTACTTAATAACGAAGTGATCACTGAAGAAGTCGAAGAGGAAATCAAAAAATACCTAGAAACAAACGACAATGGAGACACGACAACCCAAAACCTATGGGATGCAGCAAAACAGTTCTAAGAGGGAAGTTTATAGCAATACAATCCTACCTTAAGAAACAGGAAACATCTCGAATAAACAACCTAACCTTGCACCTAAAGCAATTAGAGAAAGAAGAACAAAAAAACCCCAAAGTTAGCAGAAGGAAAGAAATCATAAAGATCAGATCAGAAATAAATGAAAAAGAAATGAAGGAAATGATAGCAAAGATCAATAAAACTAAAAGCTGGTTCTTTGAGAAGATAAACAAAATTGATAAACCATTAGCCAGACTCATCAAGAAAAAAAGGGAGAAGACTCAAATCAATAGAATTAGAAATGAAAAAGGAGAAGTAACAACTGACACTGAAGAAATACAAAAGATCATGAGAGATTACTACAAGCAACTCTATGCCAATAAAATGGACAACCTGGAAGAAATAGACAAATTCTTAGAAATGCACAACCTGCCAAGACTGAATCAGGAAGAAATAGAAAATAAGAACAGACCAATCACAAGCACTGAAATTGAAACTGTGATTAAAAATCTTCCAACAAACAAAAGCCCAGGACCAGATGGCTTCACAGGCATATTCTACCAAACATTTAGAGAAGAGCTAACACCTATCCTTCTCAAACTCTTCCAAAATATAACAGAGGGAGGAACACTCCCAAACTCATTCTACGAGGCCACCATCACCCTGATATCAAAACCAGACAAGGATGTCACAAAGAAAGAAAACTACAGTCCAATATCACTGATGAACATAGATGCAAAAATCCTCAACAAAATACTAGCAAACAGGGCTTCCCTGGTGGCGCAGTGGTTGAGAGTCCGCCTGCCAATGCAGGGGACACAGGTTCATGCCCCAGTCCAGGAAGATCCCACATGCCACGGAGTGGCTGGGCCCGTGAGCCATGGCCGCTGAGCCTGCGCATCCAGAGCCTTTGCTCCGCAATGGGAGAGGCCACAACAGTGAGAGGCCCATGTACCGCAAAAAAAAAAAAAAAAGAAAAAATACTAGCAAACAGAATCCAACATCACATTAAAAGGATCATACACCATGATCAAGTGGGGTTTATTCCAGGAATGCAAGGATTCTTCAATATACGCAAATCAATCAATGTGATACACCATATTAACAAATTGCAGGAGAAAAACCATATGGTCATCTCAATGGATGCAGACAAATCTTTTGACAAAATTCAACACCAGTTTATGATAAAAAGCCTCCAGAAAGTAGTCATAGAGGGAACTTTCCTCAACATAATAAAGGCCATATATGACAAACCCACAGCCAACATCGTCCTCAATGGTGAAAAACTGAAAGCATTTCCACTAAGATCAGGAATAAGACAAGTTTGCCCACTCTCACCACTCTTATTCAACATAGTTTTGGAAGTTTTAGCCACAGCAATCAGAGAAGAAAATGAAATAAAAGGAATCCAAATCGGAAAAGAAGAAGTAAAGCTGTCACTGTTTGCAGATGACATGATACTATACATAGAGAATCCTAAAGATGCTACCAGAAAACTACTAGAGCTAATCAATGAATTTGGTAAAGTAGCAGGATACAAAATTAATGCACAGAAATCTCTGGCATTCCTATACACTAATGATGAAAAATCTGAAAGTGAAATCAAGAAAACACTCCCATTTACCATTGCAACAAAAAGAATAAAATATCTTGGAATAAACCTACCTAAGGAGACAAAAGACCTGTATGCAGAAAATTACAAGACACTGATGAAAGAAATTAAGGATGATACAAATAAATGGAGAGATATACCATGATCTTGGATTGGAAGAATCAACATTGTGAAAATGACTCTACTACCCAAAGCAATCTACAGATTCAATGCAATCCCTATCAAACTACCACTGGCATTTTTCACAGAACTAGAACAAAAAATTTCACAATTTGTATGGAAACACAAAAGACCCCGTATAGCCAAAGCAATCTTTAGAATGAAAAATGGAGCTGGAGGAATCAGGCTACCTGACTTCAGACTATACTACAAAGCTACAGTAATCAAGACAGTATAGTACTGGCACAAAAACAGAAAGATAGATCAATGGAACAGGATAGAAAGCCCAGAGATAAACCCATGCACATATGGACAACTTATCTTTGATAAAGGAGGCAGGAATGTACAGTGGAGAAAGGACAGCCTCTTCAATAAGTGGTGCTGGGAAAACTGGACAGGTACATGTAAAAGTATGAGATTAGATCACTCCCTAACACCATACACAAAAATAAGCTCAAAATGGATTAAAGACCTAAATGTAAGGCCAGAAACTATCAAACTCTTAGAGGAAAACATAGGCAGAACACTCTATGACATAAATCACAGCAAGATCCTTTTTGACCCACCTCCTAGAGAAATGGAAATAAAAATAAACAAATGGGACCTAATGAAACTGCAAAGCTTTTGCACAGCAAAGGAAACCATAAACAAGACCAAAATACAACCCTCAGAATGCAAGAAAATATTTGCAAATGAAGCAACTGACAAAGGATTAATCTCCAAAATTTACAAGCAGCTCATGCAGCTCAATAACAAAAAAACAAACAACCCAATCCAAAAATGGGCAGAAGACCTAAACAGACATTTCTCCAAAGAAGATATACAGACTGCCAACAAACACATGAAAGAATGCTCAACATCATTAATCATTAGAGAAATGCAAATCAAAACTACAATGAGATATCACCTCACACCAGTCAGAATGGCCATCATCAAAAAATCTAGAAACAATAAATGCTGGAGAGGGTGTGGAGAAAAGGGAACACTCTTGCACTACTGGTGGGAATGTGAATTGGTACAGCCACTATGGAGAACAGTATGGAGGTTCCTTAAAAAACTACAAATAGAACTACCATATGACCCAGCAATCCCACTACTGGGCACATACCCTAAGAAAACCATAATTCAAAAAGAGTCATGTACCAAAATGTTCATTGCAGCTCTATTTACAGTAGCCCGGAGATGAAAACAACCTAAGTGTCCATCATTGGTTGAATGGATAAAGAAGATGTGGCACATATATACAATGGAATATTACTCAGCTATAAAAAGAAATGAAATTGAGCTATTTGTAATGAGGTGGATGGACCTAGAGTCTGTCATACAGAGTGAAGTAAGTCAGAAAGAGAAAGACAAATACCGTATGCTAACACATATATATGGAATTTAAGGAAAAAAATGTCAAGAAGAACCTAGGGGTAAGACAGGAATAAAGACACAGACCTACTAGAGAATGGACTTGAGGATATGGGCAGGGGGAAGGGTAAGCTGGGACAAAGCGAGACAGTGGCATGGACATATAGACACTACCAAACGTAAAATAGATAGCTAGTGGGAAGCAGCCGCATAGCACAGGGAGATCAGCTCGGTGCTTTGTGACCACCTAGAGGGGTGGGATAGGGAGGGTGGGAGGGAGGGAGATGCAAGAGGGAAGAGAGATGGGAACATATGTATATGTATAACTGATTCACTTTGTTATAAAGCAGAAACTAACACACCATTGTAAAGCAATTATACTCCAATAAAGATGTTAAAAAAAGAAATACGTGGTGCCTCATGGTCGTCAGACGTGGCAGAGCGAGGTCGGCATCCAGCCGCCTCACACATCTGGGGAGAGCCGGCCCCAGGAGACGGGCGCTTAGGAGGCTGAGGCAGCGGAGGGGTCAGTATTTCTGTGCTTCGAGGGCGGCCCCTGAATCTGCCTTGAGAACAACGTGACATCATCTGGCTTCGCGGAAGTTTACATTTTTCCCTAATATCCCCCAAGTCTGGATAAACAGTGTTTCTATTTCTTCCCTTAGAAAGCAGTTGATTTATTTACCTACAGCAATTAATTTCATTTAAGGGGGCTGATAGAAATACTCATGATGTATCAGGATGAAAAATTAATGGATGAAAAAATCAGAGTAGGGCTTCCCTGGTGGCGCAGTGGTTAAGAATCCGCCTGCCAATGCAGGAGACACGGGTTCGAGCCCTGGTCCGGGGAGACCCCACAGGCCGCGGAGCAACTAAGCCCATGCGCCACAACTTCTGAGCCTGCGCTCTAGAGCCCACGAGCCACAACTACTGAGCCTGCGTGCCACAACTACTGAAGCTTGCGTGCCTAGAGCCCGTGCTCCGCAACAAGAGAAGCCACTGCAATGAGAAGCCCGCGCAACACAACGAAGAGTAGCCCCCGCTCACCGCAACTAGAGAAAGCCCGCGTGCAGCAACAAAGACACAACACAGCCAAAAATAAAATAAATAAATTTGTTTAAAAAAATCAGGGCCAAAGAAAAATAAAGGCAGATCAGTTTGGAGAAGATGGCAGTCTGATTTGATTCGTGGATGAAATTCAGATTATTTAGAATGACGGTAATGGTCAGATTACTCCCAATAATGTTTTCGAAACACATGCCTCAGGGTGTTGATAGGGTTTCTAAAAAAATAGAGGAGGGTCCTGTTATCAAATACATTTGAGAAATGTAGAGTCAGACAGAAAAACAGGGGCCACCTGCCCCAGAACCCTTTTTCAGAGGATTCTCACACCCTTCATGTAATCTTCCTGAATAATGAGCATATTAAAACAATTAAAACAACAAGATCCACCATCACCACATGCAGAACCCCTGTTCATGTGCCACTCATATGTTCACTCAGACCCCTTTGTGCCCATTGCACAGATGGGAAACTGAGACCAGAAACCCCTCCCCAGCCCCGGGTTCCAGGAACTCATCCTTCGTCAGAATTGGCCAGGAGAGTGTCAGCCACACCTTCTGACAAGAGCCCTGAGTGAGGGGTCTGTGCTCCTTCGTGGGGGGCAGCCCCCCTCAGAGTCAGCCCATTGAGGCTGGGACCAGGCCCTTTATCTCAAGAGGGGTTCCCAGGGTCCACTTCTCACCACGGCTGAGCTTGTGCACATCAGACCTGCCGGCCCCCTGCATCCTCTGGGCAGACAAGCAGCTAACCAGCAGAACACACTGGCAGGCTGGGCAGACTGAGGAGTCGGTACGTGGAGGGGAACATGTGCGTGCATTTCCCTCATCAGGGCCTTTTGCCTGAGGGAAGTTTGCCCCATTCAGGTGGGCAAAACCTCAGGAGGAAAACCCACATCCACTGGTGTGAAGACCCAGAAATGGCTGGGTGACCACAGCAGCTGGAGACCAAGGAGGAATCCCAGAAAGGGGAGATCTCACCCCAAATCTCCCACTGACCCCAACACATGTGCAGGACTCCAAGTGGCCATGAGAAAACCTGTCAGAGATGGCAGGGAGACAGAACTTGGGGTTTACCTGATTGACCTGATTAAACAAAAATCCAGACACTCATGGTGGGAGGCAGGATCTCCACAACGCATTGTCCAAGATGTGCAGGATGCAATCTAAACTTACTGGACATACAAACAGAGGGAAAACTGTGGCCAACCATCTGAACAGACCTCCAGCCCCAGTGACCAAGGTGACCCAGGTGATGAAGACAGCAGTCACGGACTTTAAGGGAGCCATTCAATGTGTGCTCAGGTAAAACGTGAAAGAATATGCTCACCTTGCATGAAAAAAAGGAAATGTCAGCAGTAATAAAAAAAAAAACTGTAGAACATAATCAAATAGAAACTCTAGAGCCAAGAAATACAGTATTCAAAATAAAAAAACTACTGTGCACAACAGCAGATAGGAGATGATAGAAGACAGAGCTGGTGAACTACAGAACAAATCAGCAGAATTTATCCAACCTGAAGAAGAGAGAAAAGGAAAAGAAGTGAGCAGAAGCCCACTGACCTGTGGGTCAAGAACCAAAGATCCCGCCTGTGTAATCAGAGTCCCGGAGGAGAGGAGAGAGGGGCTTGGGGGAAGCACTTAGAATAAACAGCAGCTGCATTTCCCGTCTTGGCGAGTTACATGCGTTTGCTGAGGCGCACAGAGTGGACAGAGCATCAGGGGACCTGGCTGCCCAGGGGTCCCAGCGGAGGCGCCCAGAGGGGCTGGACCCTGATTCCCCTGGGCTCAGAGCAGAGTCAGCCGGGCTGTGCTGGAGGTTAGCAAATGCTCCAAGTGGGCTCCCCAGGACGAAATGCACCTGGACATGCCTCCTGCACCATTTCCGTCTCGAGGCACCCCGCTGTCCGGGACCTACGAAGAGCATCCAGCCCAAGCTTCAAGGTGAGCCACTGTGCCCGGGGCCTGGCCGTCCACCCTCAGGGTTTCCCTGCCGGCCTGTCCTCTGCAAGGGGCACACGCCTCCCCCCAGGAGCCAAGAGCCGAGCCCGAATCTGGACCCGGCCCCGGAACTCTTGTCCCACCTCCCTCCCAGTCACTGCAGTGTCCACCTGGGGGTCCCCCTCCCGCCCTTCCCTGCCTCCTGCCCTGCAAAGGCCACCCCAGGAGGCACCTTATTTCCCTGGTGAAGGGCTCCTGGGGCCAATGTACATGACCACACTCAATATAAAATTCCCACGATGAGCTAAGAAATAAGAAAAATGTTACTTATGGCTGAGTAATAGTCCACTGTATACATGTGCCACATCTTCTTTATCCATGCCCCTGTGGATGGATATCTAGGTTGCTTCCATGTCCTGGCTATGTACACAGTGCTGCTGTGAACACTGGGTTGCATGTTTCTTTTCGAATTGTGTTTTTCTCCAGATGTATGCCCAGGAGTGGGACTGCTGGATCATATGACAGCTCTATTTTTAGTTTTTTAAGGAACCTCCATACTGTTCTCCACAGTTCACATTCCCACCAACAGTGTAGGAAAGTTTCCATTTTCTCTACACCCTCTCCAGCATTTGTTATTTGTAGACATTTTGGTGATGGCCATTCTGACCGATGTGAGGTGATACCTCATTGTAGTTTTGATCTGCACTTCTCTAATAGTTAGTGATGCTGAACATCTTTTCATATGCCTGTGGACCATGTGTACGTCTTCTTTGGAGAAATTTCTATTTAGGTCCTCTGCCCATTTTTTGATTGGGTTGTTTGGTTTTTTGGTATTGAGCCACATGAGCTGTTTGTATATTTTGGAGAGTAATCCCTTGTGAGTCGCATCTTTGCAAATATTTTCTACCATTCTGTGGATGGTGTTTTCATTTAGTTTATGGTTTCCTTTGCTGTGCAAAAGCTTTTAAGTTTAATTGGTCCCATTTGCTTATTTTTGTTTCCTTTTCATTACTCTAGGAGGTGGATCCAAAAAGAATGAAATCATGCCATTTGCAGCAACACGGATGGACCTAGATATGATCACACTAAGTGAAGTAAGTCAGACAAAGACAAACATCATATAATATCACCTATATGTAGAATCTTAAAAAATGATACAAATGAACTTATTTGCACAACAGAAACAGACTCACAGACATAGAGAACAGATTTGTGGTTACCAAAGTGGTAAGGGGGGAAGGGATAAATTAGGAGTTTGGAATTAACAGATACACACAACTATATATAAACTAGGTAACCAACAAGGACCTACTATTAGCACAGGGAACTCTACCCAATACTCTGTAATAACCTACATGGGAAAAGAGTCTGAAAAAGAATGGATATATGTAGACGTATACCTGAATCACTTTGCTGAACACCTGAAACTAACACATATTGTAAATCAACTGTACTCCAATATAAAAGAAAACTTTTTAAAGAACGCTATTTACGATATGGCTGCCTTACTATGAGCGTGATCATGTATTGTTTGGAGGCCTTCCTCTCATACATCTTAAGATAAAGGGGGTTTGATGCCAGCAGTTTTTTTTTTTAAACCTCAGCCTACGAGGCGTCTCAGGAGCAGCCCATCCGGAAGAGACGGCGGTGATTTTGGTAACACTATCTTGCCAGGAGCCAGCGAGCAGGGAAGACTCCCCGGGCTGCCCTCCGGTTTCTGGCCGAGCAGCCGAGGGACGCGTGCCTGCCAGGGCCTGTGGCGGGAGCCCATCGTGTCTCCAGGGGCCGCCAGACTGAAGGCAGCTCGTCTTTCCGGCCTCTGACCGGACGCCAGGCACGGTGTCACCAAGCCCGTATAAAAGCGAGGGGCAGGCACAGTCCAGGCGCGCTGGGGACACGGGAGGACACCTGCCTAAAGAAGCTGCGCCGACCGGCCCGGACAGACCTCAGAGTAAGCCTGGGTGATGCGACCACGGGGCTGGGCCGTCCGCGGGGTGCGGGAGCCAGGGCCGCACACTGGCGTCTTCTGGGGGTTTAACTTTGTTAGCAGCTTCTGCCATTCAGCCTTCCGGTGACAAAGCCCGGGATGGAGACCGAGCCGCCGGCCCCCTCCCCCTTCCTCCCACCCCCGCCGGCTGCGGGGACTGTTTCCACTGTCCGCTGCTGGCTTTCTGGTGCCCCTTGGCTGGCTGGCTGGCTGGCTGGCTGTCTGTCCGTTGTTTCTGCTCCGTGAGGGTTTGAAGGGCTGCACTGCAGGGCTGGTCTTCCCGAGAGTAAAAGCTCTGATACCCCGTGTCTCTGGGAAGCCCCGCAAGGAGAACAGCCAACTCACCTCAAAATGTCAACTTTTCCCTCGGTCAGGAGGAGTCCAGCGCCAACCCCTGGTCCCTCCCAGAGGCAAAACCCTTGAGTGGATGCACCCCAGCCCCACACACACAGTCGCCCACGTTTTCACTCTTTTTTTTTTTTTTTTTTTTTTTTTTTTCACTCTTTTAGTTCACCGGCAGCACTGCCAGCAAGGATTCGGCCCCTGGGGGATAAACTGTGGCGTTTCTAAGTCCTCTGGTCTACGGGGGGCCCCCTGGGGGGATAGGAGGCTCTCCAAGATCAGCAAGGGGTCTGACCCAGGCCCCTTCAAATTACTGCCGCTGCCCTGGGTCTGGGAGTGCGTGAGATTTTGCCTTTAAGAGCAGAGTCTAGTACCCACAGCCCTCTGGCTCTCTTGAAAGTAAGACTCGCTGGCCTTCAAAGCCAGACATTCTGGGGTTCATCTTCCTGGTGCAGGACCCCCAAGCTGGAGAGCTAACTGTGGGGCTCAGACCCCTTGCTCCTTGGGGAGAAACTCTATGATCGTGAAATCCCTCCCATTTGTGGGTTGCAGACCCAAGGGTGTGGGTCTTGACTATACTGTGTCTCCGCCCCTCCTACCTGGCTGGTGGTGGTTCCTTCCGTATAGCCTCAGTTGTGGAAGGTCCTGCCAGTCTTCTGGTCACTCTCACTGACAGCTGCCCTGTGAGTAGTTAGAATTTGCACGTGCTCACAAGAGGAGGTGAGTTCAGGGTCTTCACCATCTTGACTCCTTCCCCATCATTGCTAATTTTGGAGTTAACAGCCTCCTTTCATGGAGTTCACTTATTTCTTTATTTGCTCTGCAAATATACGTGTGTATCCTGGTGCCACAGGGGGCCTGCGGTCACCTGGAGACACACCGAGGCCCATGGGACCCAGAGGAGTGGCCCTGCCTGATTGTCAGGGGAGGCTGGGGTCCTCAGAGTGTGGACATGACAGCGGAGTAGGGCTCATCCCTGGAGGCTGGGGAGGGGCTACATTCCAGGATGAGGGACAGACAGCCACGCAGTCACACAGAGTGAGGAGGGGTCTCCCCTCATGCCCATGGCATTCTGCAATTTCACTGTCACAGTAGACCCTGTCCCCAGCTGGGCTGCACTTGCTCCCAGATCCAGCCTGTCCCCACCTCCTTGGTGAGAACATGGTGAAGACAGCCCAGCCCCACGTGCCAGGGTGAGTACCAAAATAAACGATGGCCCTGAAAGATGGGTTCACGGTAGGCTGTCCCATCCCTCGGGCTCCTGGCGTGGAGGGCAGTGACCAGGAGGAGGGTGGCTCGCCCCGCGGCTCGGACAGGACAGCCCTCCCCGCCGTTTCCCCACCTCCCCCGCCCTCCTGCCCAGACCCTCCCTGCCAGCTTCACCCTCCGCCCTTGAGGCCTGCAAGTGTCTTTTTTGTTTCTCCTTCAGAATCCACAGCAGGTGCAGGCTTGGCGCTCTGGGGTTAGTCACGCAGCCGCGTAAACCCCGACCCAACAAGCCAGCAGCCTCGGAGATTTAAAGTTGTTTTAAGGGATCTGCTGCCGGTCTCCAGGCTCTGTGGTTTCTTCTTTAGTTTTTGTAAGCATCCTGCACCTGAGATGCTTTTAGACTGCGAAGCGGGCGGCTCATCATTCTTCCTCTCTCCTCCCGGGCTCCTGCACCAGCGTCATCTCCTTCTCCCACACTGCGCCCTGGGTCCAGCTCTGGCCACAGATGTGAGCAGCTGTCCCTATGGCCAGCCCTCTGTCCCGAGGGTCAACCAGTGTCCAGAGCACGGAAGTTGCTCCCCAGTACTCACGCCCATGCACACAGGCACGTGTGCACACGTGCACACACATGCAGCATGTGTTGACAGGCTGGCACTGGGCCCCTTCTTCACTAGAAGCTGTAGACTAGACGCCGTGCAGGTGGAGCAACAGAGGAGCCAGCGCTGTGGGGCTGAGGGCTGGGCCTCCCCCCCGCTGCCCCCACCCCGCTCCCCCTCTGCCAGCAGGGAGCAGCCTGGTTGGCCCTTCAGTGCACGGCCTGAGGTTTTAACAGCAGCCAACTCTACATGAAAAACAAAAGCTCATTCTGTCCCCAGAAACTTACCTTGATCTCGATTTCTAATTAAGCTGGAGGTGCCCTTCCAATGATCTCGGCTTGTTTCAGGGGTCCACTGGGGTCCTGGAATCTCCCACTGGGCTTCTCCTGACCCAGTGTCCACCTGTGTGTTCTGAAACATGGGGTCTTGATAGAACACGTGGGGTGCAGCCAGGCCAGCAGGTCAGGCTGTGACTGCCGTTGAACAGACAGTTTGTCACTCATGGTCCCCAGAGGAGGGGGCACGCCCCACACTGCATGGCCTCCCGGGGAGCGGCAGCGTCAGCTGGGGGGCAGGGAGAGAGGGGGCTGTGATTTCCATGGGAAGGCCCAGATGAGGCAGGGCAAGCTGAGGAATTCCAGTGGCCCGGGGTGCAGGGCTGTCCCTGGTTTCTGGTACCTGGTCCTGGGTGATGAGGGCAAATGGATCGTGGCCCGGAGTGTGGCAGCCCACAGAGGGAGCCTCTGGATTGGTTGGGGTATGTTTGAAAAGGCACCCAGGAGACAGGAAGCCCAGGCACAGCACTGGGACGTCCAGAAGAAGGCGTGTCGGGGTCGTGTGTGCAGGGTAGACACTAGGGCCCCGAGCTTACAGAAGCTGGAAACCTGGTCATGCAATGAGGTGCTGGAAGGTACCACAGGCTGAAGCAACAGACACTGAACGTCTCCATCCTGGAGGCTGGACTCCAAGAGCCAGGCGTGGGCAGCGGGGTCCCCTGAGGCCTCACGCCTTGCCGTGTGGACGGCCGCCTTATCCCCGGGTCTTCATGGGGCGCCCCTCTGTGCGTGTCTGTGCCCTGACCTCGTCTTCCTATAAGGACCCCAGCTCTACTGGGTCAGGGCCACCCTAGTGACCTTTTCTAGCCTTAATTACCTCCATCACGTTCTGCAGTCCTGGGGGTTGGGACCACCTAGGACTTGGAGGACACGGTTCAGCGACAGCTCAGGGTGCTCAGGAAGGGACACCTGCCACGGGGAGCCATATGAATTGCTAGCCGTCCTCACCCAAGACCACCTGCATGAAACATCCAAAGACCCAAAATGGGATTTGCCATCAGCTGCTACTTCCTCTAATACAGGAAACAGTTCCAGAAGGTGGCAGGGCCGCTGGTCTTAGGCCATGAGGGGCTGACAGTCCAACTCCCCAAAAAGGTGTACAGGGTGCCTGGGAAATGTCTGGGGCCAAGCCAACTTCTTTGTTGTTAACAAGCTGGTTTCATGTGCTCTCGCACCAACACGGCAGAAAGTGACTGAGGTCCTGTAATTCTCCTTTATCCAGAAAATGAGTAAAAGCTACACCTTGAAGAATCCGGCAAGGGTGTCCTACGATGCTGGAGTGATAAAGATGTTTTGGGAGAAAAAAATCGAGCTTCACACTAAACAGCTGCAGAACGAGGACATGAGGATCCGCAGGAGTGCCCTGGACAGGTGAGCACAGTGCCAGCGACCTGGGGGCACAGAAACACACCTGCACCAGGGTTGCTCAGCCCTCAGGATGCAGGCGTCCACAGACCCCACCACCACCACCCGCTTCCTCTCCCCAGATCAGTGTCACAGGAGAAATGGGTACAAAACACTGAACACCAGCCACGTTAACTCAGATTCAAAATCACATTATTGAATCACTAGTGGGAGAGAGGAACACCCCATCCCTCCCTCCCCCCATCCCACCATCACCCCATCCCTCCATCACCCCATCCCTCCTTCACCCCATCCCACCATCACCCCATCCCTCCTTCACCCCCTCCCTCCATCACCCCGTCCCACCATCACCCCGTCCCTCCATCACCCTGTCCCTCCTTCACCCCGTCCCACCATCACCCCGTCCCTCCTTCACCCCCTCCCTCCATCACCCCATCCCTCCATCACCCCGTCCCACCATCACCCCCTCCCACCATCACCACATCCCTCCTTCACCCCATCCCACCATCACCCCATCCCTCCTTCACCCCCTCCCTCCATCACCCC
>NW_020837946.1:23698-48752 GCF_003676395.1 Aethalodelphis obliquidens
CCATCACCCCGTCCCTCCTTCACCCCTCCCTCCATCACCCCCTCCCTCCATCACTCCGTCCCACCATCACCCCCTCCCTCCATCACCTTATCCCTCCTCACCCCGTCTCTCCATCACCCCGTCCGTTCATCCCCACTCTCCTGAGGGTCTTGTAGGAAGCTGTCGCCCAGGATTAGTCTGGCTTTGTCTGTTTTCTGACGGTTGTTCCCACTGAGTTCAGGATAAAACAACGTGTCCCTTCTACTCCTTCCTGCACATTTGCTTGACTTGCAGATACAAAGCCACCTCTTTGTTTACTGGGTGGACTCCAGGGGCCTGTGAGTGCTGAGGGCATCTCCCTGAGCTCAGGTGACCCTGAGCAGACCCAGGAGTGACCGCTCGTGGACAGCTAAGACGGCGTATTAGCACCTAGACAAGGATTCAAATGGCCAGAAAATTCCAAAGCGGGCGCAGCCTTAGCCCCCAGATAGCACCAGCAGCTGCCGCCCTGGAAGCTGGGCTGGAAAGGAGGATTCTTGGGGGCCGCGGCGGGACCAGGCTTGCACTGACCTTGTGAGCAGCCAGAGGTCTGGTTGGCGCGCTGGGCGCCCCCCACCTGTCGTCCAAGGCTTCTGGCCACTCGGCACAGGCATGGGGGCCATGACATCTCCTGTCCTCACGGTGAAGGCCCCAGAGCTGGTCACTGCACCCACCTGGCCTCCGGGGGCAGGGGTCCTGCACGGAACCGTCACACGAATGGTTCCCCCCCACCCCAGGCTCCCTCCTGGGTCTCCGTGGCCTTGTCCCTGTCTTTCATGTGTCATCAGGCCCTGGGATGTTCTGGGTCTTTGGCCCATGGAGGCAGGTCCCAAGAGTGGGCCACGGGTCAGCACCGGCCCGGTTAGTCACCGAGGTCCTGGAATGCTAGGGGCCAGACTGGGGAAGGGGGTGACATCTTCGCCTCTCTGGAGAGAAGTGGCTATTACGGAGCCTCGGACCCCTGCCAGCCCACACCTCACTCCTGGCCGGCAGCAGCTCTGGGCCACGTACCCAGGGCCACCACAGCCTGGTAAAGGGCAGGAGCGTGGCCGAGGCGCGGGGCCCGGCTGTCCCAGCCTCTCCATGGGCTGCTGGGAGGCGCCCTCCTCACCTAGGTCCCTGGGCACTGGGACAGGTGTCTGCGGGGACTCTCGTTACCAGTCTGCCCGCCAGCCCTGGAGGTCAGTCCGGGTCAGGCGCCCCCCAGCCTGCCTCCCTCCAAACCAAACCACATGCTCACATGTGGCCCACAGGCAGGTGTGACCCCTTGGCCAGGCCGTTCCCGCCCGGGGCACACCGTGTGTTGTGCTGTGGTCACCGCAACAGGCCACCTTCCCAGGAAGGGACCGCCCAAGGGGCCGGCGTGAGGGCGCATCCAGGCCTTGGGAGCACAGGTGACTGCAGTGATGGGCGCATCCCCAGGTGCGAGTCAGGACGCAGCTGGATCCCTGCTTTCCCTTCTGGGAGGAGCCCGAGTGAGACCCTCCATGGCAGGCGAGGCCTGAAGCGCGGGCACCAGCTGGCAGGGAGGGGGCAGCTTAGCTCGCACGCGGCCAAGGTGCCAACACACGGGCCCAGCTGACCCCAGCCCTCCCTGAGCCCAAACGGTCGCCCGCCCCAGGCTCCGCAGCGAGTGGGCTCGGAAGCTGGAGAGGAG
This sequence comes from Aethalodelphis obliquidens, assembly GCF_003676395.1. Taxonomy (NCBI): domain Eukaryota; kingdom Metazoa; phylum Chordata; class Mammalia; order Artiodactyla; family Delphinidae; genus Aethalodelphis; species Aethalodelphis obliquidens. The sequence goes on from NW_020837946.1 coordinate 25,374, forward strand.
GAACCAGATGATGCTGAGCAGCCAGGAGGCGCCCCCGGGGCCCACCCCGCCCGGCACCCCCGACCAGCCCGCAGCCTGAGGCCCGACCTGCTTCCCCCGACGCTCCCGCCGTGGCCCCCACGCCAGCAGAACCACTTTGTGGTTTTGCGTCTCTAGCGTGACGCAAGCGCCCAATAAAATCTAAGATAAGTGGATGTTTTGTGCACATTTGTCTTCACATCTGTAAAATGTACACAGATTAAAAGCGACAGTGATGCTACTAACTTACAACAAGCCACAGAGAGAAGCCACTGGGCTGCAGGGACTCGTGCAATTTAAACACAGTTTCATTCACCTTTGATCAAAATGTGTGCAGAAGCTCAGCCTCAGGATGATGCCTGACGTGAAGGTGTGTAGAGCATGTGCTTCCCCAGAATTCCTTCACACTCTTTACTCATTACCAGGAACATCTCAGGAAGCTAAGCAGTCCTGTCCTCACAGTCAGAAATTTCACTCGGGTCTGGAGGCACAAATCTCCTAAGTCCGCAGAGGCCATCCGAGCCGGGATTCGGGGCTTCGGGTTCAGTCGTGTCCCCCCCGAGCCCCCCAGCGGGGGCTGTGACCACCGCAAACGGGCAGGAGGACCGAGCATGCAGCAGAGGCCGGGCCGCAGCAGGAGGACCTGGTCTGTCTCATCTCCTGATGAGGCCCAGACACCAGCTGGTGCCTGACCCTCTCCGCCAGCCTGCCTGTGTGCGCCCAGCAGTGGCCACTGCGGCCCCTCGTTGGCGGTGCAGGACTGCCGGTATGGAGCTGGGGTCTAGCTCACGTCACCTCTCCAGATTGAGTAACAGGGAAGGACAAATCTGACTCGATATTGGGTCTGTTTCTTTAACTTTTGTATCTTATTGCTTTTGCTACAAGTTAATCACTGAAAGAGTGTTGCCTATAACCTGAAATATACAGGGTAGCCCATTCTCAAGGCTCTGACCTTTAAGGGTACAACACTTTTCATTCATATAAAGAGAAAAATTTGCAGGACAGAGAATACCACTTGTCTTGTTGGAGGTTTACAGGAACATCCTGACCTGACCTAGGTGGACAGCTGCAAGAACAAAAGATGCTGACACGAAGAAGTCTGCAACAACCAGCCACGCCCCTCCCCTTTTAGTATAAAAGAAGGCTGAATTCTGACTTGGGTGAGACAGTTCCCTGGGACATGCATCTACCATCTTCTCGGTCTGCCGGCTTTCCTAATAAAGTCCCTATTCCCTGCCCCAGCACCTGGGCTCTCAAGTTATTGGCCTGTCGTGCAGCCAGCAGTGCAAGCTCGGACTCAGTAACTATTGGGTTTGGATTCTGTTCTGTTCTGACCATCTGGTCCAGTTGGCAAGCAGAGGGGAAGGAGCATGGCTTCACCAGTTTTGGGAGCCTCTCCAGAGACTTAACCAGACAAAAAACGTTGACACCAATGGCCACGTGACACCCTGTGACATCCACGTGACATCCTGTGCTGAACACAGATGCCTTGTAGGGCGTTTCCAGAGCTGACCACACAGAGTGGAAAGGCAAGCGAAAGTCCAGCAGGAAAGGCCCAGAACCTGACACAAAGCGTGGATGCTTAGCTCCCCAAATGGCCCAGTGGAGAGAACCTAGCAAAGGTCCCTTACGACACCAACTTGCAAACACATGTTCCTTGGGTCACCTCGTGGGCTGTCCGTCATTGCTCGTGACTCAGGACATTCCATTGAGAAACATGCTGGGAACGTGGTGATTAATTGCCCTAAAAATAGTTGGAGAACAAAAGTCCGTCACTAAGACTCACAAAGCCCCAGGCTGCTGGAAGGTAATTTCATCTGATGATGGGCTTAGAGCTCCGTGCTGTCAACACTGACAAACAGAGCCATCAGCTTGGACCGTTTGGGGTGGAAGGGCGTGTCGGTGCAGCAGCCCTAGTTGTGAGGCTGTGCGCAATCCCTGTCCTCACTGCCTGTCATGCTGTGGTCACTCTGCAGTGACCCAGTGACCTTCCCTTCGTGGCAAAAGCCAAAATGGCATGGAGACAAGGCTCTTCACCAACCGCATCTACTCTCTTTATCGTTGATCTTGGCCTCAGGCGAAGCCAAGCTAGACTCTGAGGTCAGAAGGCACTCGGTGAGGGAGAGGGTGCTGCAGCGAGGGCGGGCGGGCAGGACCCCAGCCCCAGGGGCCCACGTGAGGGCTCAGGACCGAGCTCTCCTCACACCTGGCTCTTTTGTAATTTTCCACGTGTGCAGAGCATGTTTAGGGGCTGAATTCCAACAGAATATCCACTCCTTCCTCTTCTGGAGGAGAATCTGAGACACAGAGAAGTGGGGATGGGGCCCCAGCCACGCAGCCTGGAGAAGAGAGCAAAGAGAGCCTTTCTCTTCTCTCCACAAGCCTTCGCCCCTTCCCGGCATCGGGAGTAACTGAGGGAAGGGCCGTGATGGCAGAGGGTGTGGGGTCACCCGGGCTGCCTGATGTGAGGGGCGCCCCTGAGCCCGAGGCACTCCCGCCCTCAGGTTGGGCACAGACACCTGCTCCCAGCAGGTCTGTGCAGGCACCTGCCGCTCTCGGACCTCCACGGGGCACCTGGGGTCCGTCCACTGTGCCCATCAGCTCTTCCCCAAAACAGCATTGCCGCTCAGGTCTGACGTTCATCCTAGCACAGCAGGATAACTCCCAGTGGCTAGTTGGGTTTTTTCCTGCTATATCATGGAAGGGTTTCCGAAACTCACACCACGTTTTGCCGAACTCATTAAGGCCGAGCAGAGCCACGCGCTCTGAAGAGTAACTGTGACTCTGAGTCCACGGCTGCCCGTCCTCCAGAACCAAGCTGGGGTCAGGCAGTTAGGTGACGGTCCGGCAGAGCCTCGTAGGGCCGCCCGGGCCCCCAGCTTGCTGTGCTGTTCCTCACCCGTGAGTCCCTTGCTCCACCTGCATGGGACTCAGTCCCAGTTCTAGCAGGAACCACAGCCCACAGCCCAGAAATTCCTGACACCTGTGGTCAAGCATCTTAATGTTTCTGCCGGGAAAACACAGGGAAGTTTCCTCTCAGTGTAATATGAGAGCGTCTGGCTGACAAATAAGCTACAAAGAAAGCTTCTACTTTTCAGAGCTATTTGGACCTGGGCACTGCAGACAAGGGACAGAGGGGCTGTCATTGCGGGAAGTGAAGCCGCCCACGCAGGGCTGGCCTCCGAATTGGAGACCCCATGGCTCGAGACCCCATGGGCGGCACCCATGGAGGCTCCCTGGACGAGGGTCCCCCCTGCAGAGCAGTGATGCTGGGGCTTGCCAAACCAAGAACAGGGCTCATTAAACGAGGAAGTTAGTCATCCTTAGCGGTGGCTGGCCATGTACCGTTTCTCTTTCCCTCAGCACACGTCTTGTAAGAATAAGAGCGTTTCTCAGCCTAGGCAAAATTAAGCTACTTAACAAAAATGTGTAAAGATTCCTTGACACCAGTTAATGCTGAGTCCTTTTTCGAATGCACCCAGTTACCCCCAAATTCCTGTGACAGGTTTGTGTGAATAAGACTCGCATTGAGAAGGTGACTCTACTTCCGGGGGGAGACCAGCATCCTGGGGACTGTCCCCCAACCCCGTCCTGAGGGGCCCCTTCCTCGTGGTGTCATTTGTCTGCTTCTCTATCCTCTTAAAGATGGAAATTCCCTCCAAGGGCTCAAGAGGTTCGAGCTAAACATCAGGGCTACGTCACCTCCCTCCCAAAGACCGGCACCTGGGCGTCCTGTGCATGAGGCTGAGTCTGAGTCTGCGTCCGGGAGACACGTGCCCCTCGTCTCTCTGATGCCAGGTAAGCCCAGGTCCCCAGCAGACACTCCTGAGGATGTGACCACAAATCCTCACCTTGTCCAACCGGTCACTTCTAGAAAGCTGACAAGGGGGACTTGCTCATCTGTCACCACTTTTATGTCCACTAGACAACATCCCTTTTTCAAGTGGGTTCTTCCTTGTGAGTGGGGTGGTTTGGTTAGACTGCCCCTCATGAGTGCAGAAAGCAGGATAATGTTTCATTTTCCCTTTGCCACCAATATTCAAAATGAAAAGTTGGCTTAATATCTACCTTGGATCTATTTCTTAGGCTTTCTATTGAGCATCACCATGGATTCATGGATTTACATAGACTGGATGCAGTCAGTCAACTCTGAGCATCACTTTAGATGCTTGAATTGTCACAGATTTGGCCAGTGGGACCTTTCAAAGGATTTTCCACGCATCTTGAAAGTTCCCTTGCTTTCTGAAACAACAAAAGGTCCTAAGCTTGTGTGTACCGCAGCTGCCCCGGAACAGAAAATGAATAAACAAATTGTGGTACATTCAATAGTAAAATAGTAGGAATAAAAAGTAACAAACTGTGGATACGTGCACCGAAGTGGCACGTGTGGTGAAAGGAGATTGGGGTGTGATAAAAACGTGCCCATCCTGCAGGTGACATCCCAGAAGGGGCAGAGAGAGTCATGGTGAAAGCGGGACTCCGGTCCCCTCCGGGCAGGGAATCATCTCTGAGCAGCTCAGGGGCGGAGTGGGGGTGGAGATGCTCCAGAGCTCGTGCGGGTGGAGGTTACATGACACACAGTCCTCACGGCGCCTGGAGCTGACCCTTGGGTGGTGCACTTTACTGCATGGGAATTTCATCCCAGTAGAAACGGTTTACAGTGAAGGCTCAAGTGCACCCCACCTCTGCTGCTGACCGGTGGCGGGGGGGCACATCCCATCTGAAGGGACGCGTTGCCCCCAGGGAGAGGCCACTCCACCCCCAGGGAGGGCGAGTGCTGGGCCCTGATGGGGGCGGGGGTGCTTATCCCACCCAGGGATCTCAGGTCCCCGGTCTCATGCGTTGCCCACCAGGATCCACTGTCCCTCTCCTCCCAGTCGGACCCTGATCTGGGCAGGTGCTCCTGGGACCGCTGAATGGCCCTTGGGTTCAGGATGGGGGAGGGGAGGGTCCTCCTGGCTTCACACGCGGCCTTTGACTGACGGCGCCTCGTCCAGCATCGTTCTGTCCCTCTCCAGCCATCTCACTGCCCGCACACCATCCACCAGCCCTACTGTCCCTCCCTCGCCTGGTCTGCGCCCGTCAGCATTCACTTCCTGGACCCCAGCCCACGGCAAACATTTGTGGGGTCCCCTGGTCCTGGGATGGAAATGCCACGAGGGGTGGGTCCTCACTGCCAGTCCCAGGGGCCTGGGCTGTGGGATCCCAGGGACAGACAGGGGCCCCATTAGAGCAGGGTGAAGGCTGCTGCCAGGGGGCCCTGGAAGACGGGAGGTCGGCAGGGCTGTGCAGGGGAGACATGGGGCCGTGGCCAGTCCCTGAGGGGCTCTGAAGACATGTCCAGGTGAGCAAGGGACCGGGCCTTACACTCGTGCAGAGGGCGAGGTCCAGGCCAGGGCGGCAGTTGGAGAGGGACGACGGGGGAGGGGCAGCCCTGCACTGGCCCCACCCAGGGAGCAGTGCTTGACGGGGCTGGGCGTGCAGCCCAGTGGTCACTGCGTCCCTCATCAGCTGCTGCAGAGAAGGCCAGTGTGAGAAAGATTAATAACCCAGGCTAGAGCCAAACCAAGGGCTATAAATAGACTTTTCCCAACCTGGGGAAGACAGAGACTTTGTGCCGAGTACAGTGTTTTGTGAGCTGCTAACTGTTCAGGGCCATCTGACTCGTGCTGTTGTCGGCAGGACAATGCTGCCCCCGATATCCATGTCCAAATCCCCAGAACCTGTGCATTATGTGACCTTCATACAAAGCGACTTCTCAGATGTAATTAAGTTAGGGGTCTTGAGATGGGGGATTATCCTGGGTTATCCAGATGGACCAATGTCGTCACATGGGTCCTTATAAAAGGGAAGCTGAGGATGTGGGGGCAGGGGGTGGCGCTGGCCTGATTCCGGCTCCTGGATGCCTCTCTCCCTCGAGGTGCATCTGTGGGCCACGCATGGGCGCAGCTCATCCTTCAGGGGTAATCGACTTAGAAACACGTTTCAGAAAATCCATAAACAAAAGCAGATATTCCTGCGCACAGAGGGGAGAAAATACAATGGGCCGTTTTCCCAGCTCTGCACAGAGACCTCCGGGCAGGTGGCCAAGCCTCCAGCGTACCCGCCCCTCGGATTCAGCCCAACCCCCTTCGCAGCACAAGCTCAGGGGACTCCTGTCCCGAGGACCTACCCGCCCCCCAGCGCCCCCAGAGATCCAACAGAGCCATTCACCATGAGACCTGAGGACAGGTGATGTGGAAGAGCACGGAAGCTTGAACTTTATCAGGAAGAAGTGACAACACAGGGCTTGGGGCTCCGAAAGCCAGGTGTGAGGGTGTCTGTGAAAAGCCATAGCGCACCTCCCTGCTTGCATTGCAGGCCCCAGAACAGAGACCTGCCCTCCCTGCCAGGATCCTTCTTGGGTTAATCCCGATTCAGGTGAGAGGACCCGACTTCTAGTTCACGCGCTGGTAGGGGTGCTACCTGGGAAGGACCTCGAGGGAGCCGCTGAGCGTAGGAGCTCCCGCCTGGGACAGCCCCATCTGTGGATGAGAAGGCAGAGCACGCAGTGGCCGGGCTAGGGGACAGTGGCCCTAGGTCAAGACCGCCGGTGGTCACCAGGTGGACGGCCACCTGGGAAGCCTTGACTCCTCTTATCTCCCCGCGTGTGGGTTTATCGCCCTCTCCGAGGGTCTAGCCACTCAACACCAGCCCATGTGATTCACCCCCGACCGCAGCCCTGCATGAACGCCCCGAGTGCCCCCCGCTGCAGCCCTGATCGTCTCGAATCCTTTGAAGCCCAGGTGCATGATTTCCTGCCCAGCACCCAGGCTGGGCAGCTCATGGCTGCAGCTTTGAAAAACACGCTCAGAACGATGCCTAAGAAAGTGGGGCATCACCATAGAGGCCCCCATGAAAGGCGCTGAGCTGGCCCAGGAGCCCAGAGGAGCCGTGACCTCACTGAGACCAGCACCAGCGTCCCGGCCTGCAGACACTCCTGGGAGCCGCAGCACAGGGCACGAACAAGAACCGCCACGCCCTGGAGCAAGGGCCACAAGGGGACGAAAATGGAACTAAAATGGACCCGACAAGCAGCAGACCAGCCTCCTCACCAGTCAGGGCAAAACTCAAGCTCCGAAGGAAGGAAGTGGATTCTCGGCCCCAAACCTGGCCACCATCAGCAGCGTCAGGACCCCAGGACGGGTCGCCAAGGAAACAGGGATATGTCAGTATTTTGACTGTTAAAGACTACACCCCAGGGCTTCCCTGGTGGCGCAGTGGTTGAGAGTCCGCCTGCCGATGCAGGGGACACGGGTTCGTGCCCCAGTTCGGGAAGGTCCCACATGCTGCGGAGCGGCTGGGCCTGTGAGCTGTGGCCGCTGAGCCTGCACGTCCGGAGCCTGTGCTCCGCAACGGGAGAGGCCACAACAGTGAGAGCCCTGTGTACCGCAAAAAAAAAAAAAAAAAAAAGACTACACCCCAAATCCCATTTTGTCTTATCTAGAGAGAACTGCTGGATACTGCTGGATAACGCAGAAGAGAAACTTGAAAAAACTGCAGACGTCCCAGGAAGCAGTTCTTAACCTTCTGTCTCTGGGAGCTAGAATTTTTTGTTTACTTTCATAATGAAAATGGACCAAGTAGTTCAAATCACAAATACACAAATACTAATGGTATTAGTATTAATACTACAAATAGTAATGATATTAGTATTAATGGTATTAGTATTAATGGTATTAGTATTAATACTACAAATAGTAATGATATTAGCGGTTCAAATCACAAATACTAAGCGTGCAGTTCTTGCGAGGCCCCCGGAGCAGCAGCGCCTCCCAGAAGAAAGCCCACACCCCGTGTCTAGAGTCACATTTCCTGGGAAAGGAAGCAACATGGCCCTCTGTCCCACCCACTCCTCTCAAGGCCACGCGGGGGTCAGGGCACACTCACCAGCCCCTTTCTGACTAGAGCTGTATAACTTTCTAGATGGGAATGCCAGACTGCCCTAGCGGGTGAGAACATCTGGACTACAAAACAGATGTGTTTCCTAATTGACAATGAAAATTAATCAATAGTCAATCCAAGAAAGAAATAGAAAATTTTACTCTAGCCAACCTCAGGATTATAACTGCAGAGAGTCTTTCAGAAAGCTCTGGGGAGTGCTCTGCCCATTAGAAATCAAAGCCCATTTACATAAGGTCTTGAGACAGTTATGCATCAAGTGACGTATTATTGACAGTTTACGTAATCCAGACCTGCACGTACAGAGTGAGTAGTGGGGCACAGGTCCTTGTGGGCCCTCACAGGATTAGGAAGGAAGGTTCCCTCCTAAGGAGGTCTGGTTGACGCAGACGCACAGCACACACTAAAGGGGAGGGAGGAGGCCCAAACGGGCAAGAAAAGGTTTTTGTTTAAAATTTTTCTCATCTTGCCGTAAAATATGAATTTTATTTCATCATAGTGAGAGTCAACAGTCTGCCGTCTAATCTTTCAACTAAGAGGACAGGTGATGAAAAGATGGGGCAGCTCACACCCGGTGCAGCCCAGCCGACCCCATCCTCGGGAGGGGCACCAGCTAGTCAGGTTTGGCCAGATCAGGCCCCCTGCCCTGCGTGTGGTCTCCTGAACCTGCTCTGGAAACAGGCTGAGGAGAGGAGGGGTTTGTGTCCCCGACCGTGACCCTATGGCCTCTCCCTAGAGGGCAAGAAATCAGGAAATCGTTCACACTTTAAGTACCCCATCCTTGCTTGAACTAATAGCAATTACATTTGAAACGTGTCTGCCTTTAGTCCTCCTGGCCCAACGTGGTCACTCAGGCTGCACAGGGGCTGGGGCGCCGGCTGCCCTGGATTTGAGCCCCAGGCTCGCCCTTGGCGTTTTATCCAGTGTCCGCGAGCCTGAACTTCCCTTGACCGCGCACTCACATAGCCCGCACGCCTGAATGGGGGGGGGGGGGGCATGGGGGCGCACAGGTCAAGTGTGGGTATTGCTCTCGCTTTCATCGTATTCCTGAATCTTAATTCTGAATGAATTATTAAGTAATTAAATGAGTTTTAATTATTTATGAAACCGTGTGCTAGTGATGCTGACGATGGGTGGAGTTTGCTGGGTTTTAAGGAACCTTCTGATTAAACAGTAAACAGTTAAAACAGTTAAAACAGCGGCAGAGCCTTCCCGCCTCCCCCATCGCAGGACTGCGCTTCCCGCCAGCGGCCACTCGGGGGCGCCGCAGGACAACGCGGGCGGCCGGGCGGGGGCTGGAGGAGGGGCCGGAGCTGGGGGCGGGGGCCTGGGGCGGCAGGAGACCGAGGGGCTGGGGAAGGGTGGGAGGGGTGGGGCTGGGCTAGGAGTTGGGGAGGAGACTGGGAGTGCCTACTGAGGACCCCCGGACCCGGAGGCGCTGTACCACCCCCCTTATGCCATCCGTGATGCCTCCCTCTGCCCACTCCCTATTTGGAGGACCCTAGCGCTCCCCACATTTTCTGCTTCCGGCTGGTGTGGGCCTTACTGAAGTCCCCGTGTGCTCACACCTAAGGGGACACCGCTCTTCGCAGGTTCCTAGGGCGAGGGGTGCTGAAGACCCAGAGGGGCCATACGGGAACCCGACCCTCCCTCTCCCTGCACGTGCGCGGGCCGGGCGGGCGACGGGAGGGACAGAGATGAGGTCAAGGTGTGTGGCCAGCAGGGCCCGGGGAGGCACAGACCGTTACCGTGAGTCCAACAGGCCCAGGACCGCCCGCCGCACAGCGCTGGCCGGGGATGTTGGGGGAGGGGCAGGTTACCGTCCGCCCCGGGTGGCCCAGCTGACCACCAGGAGGTCCCAGAAGCCAGGAGCTGGTGCAGAGCCCACCCATACGGGAGGGAGGGGGTTGGGTGGTGGTGCTGGGGGCAGATTCCCCACACCTACCCCAGGGCCGGGGGTGACTCCGCCCTCTGAGCCGGTGTGGTCAGACTCCTGGACTGAACACCTGTTATGCACCCACAGGAAGAGTGGCCAGCACTGAAATTCTCAGCTGTCACAGCATCCAGTTTAATCCACCCAGGCAAGCTTTGCATCTGGGAAATAATTTTAGTTTATCTACAAGTTGGAAACCATGGAGGTGACGCTGCAGTTTGGCCAAGGCTGGGGAGGGAGAGACCTGCGCCAGCAGAGGTCACACTGGAACCAGGAACAGAGGTGACGCCTCTATGGACAGCACAGCCTCCACGCAGCCATTTCCGGGCAAAGCCAGAGAGCCAGAGGCCGGGGGCCCCTGACACGTGGGGGCAGAGGGAGCCCACCCAGTGTCCATGCTGAGCCCAGCACAGGAACTGCCATCAGAACCCCCTTTCAGTCAGAACCCCCGATTCAGCAGAAGTGCTTTATGCACACTTAGCATATTATCAGTTAGAGAGGGGCAGGACTGAACCTCTGGGAGAACAGACCTCAGAACTCGGAGTGCTCTCAGAGCCATGGGGGTTGGACTTCTCAATGTAGAGCCAGCAGTTCGGCCCTGGGCTCTGTGAATGGTTAATGAGCCCAGGGATTCCAGTTATTAGAGTAATGATTTTCTGTTTTGGTGAGGGGGGAGGGGGGCGGGGTGTTTGGTTTGGGTCTTGGTTTTGTTTTTTTGGCTGCGTTGGGTCTTTGTCGCTGTGTGCAGGTTTCTCTAGTTGCGGCGAGCGGGGGCTGCTCTTCGTTGCGGTGTGCGGGCTTCTCATTGCGGTGGCTTCTCTTTGCTGCGGAGCACAGGCTCTAGGTGTGCGGACTTTAGTAGTTGCAGCACGTGGGCTCAGTAGTTGTGGCTCGCGGGCTCTGGAGCGCAGACTCGATAGTTGTGGCGCGCGGGCTTAGTTGCTCTGCGGCATGTGAGATCTTCCCAGACCAGGGCTTGAACCCGTGTCCCCTGCATTGGCAGGCGGATTCTTAACCACTGTGCCACCGGGGAAGTCCCTAGAGTAATGTTCTACCTCTAGTGCCAGGTTGGCTAGCCATGGAGGACTTTAATTTGGGCATGAAATGGCCATGGTCTTACCAAGGAGGTGATCCAGAACTGTAGGTTAACAACCTAATCTGTAGTTTCCTCTGCTGTATCTTCAGGAAACACCATATCTCCTGGGGCTGGATTGAGATAGGCAGCCCAAAGCAGTGTACAGGAAGGACCTAATTCTTGGAAAACAGGTAGACAAGATTATGGGTAAGAAAACAATGCTGAAATCTAGTCTAAAAGCCAAGGCAGGGTTGAAAGTGGAAAGTGAACAATGAAGGCCGAAGTCAGGACAGGGGAGAACAGACAGAAGGAGGAAGCGACTGAAAAATAACTTTGTGCAAACGCTGAAGAAATAAAAGCCCCCTCGGCGCAAGAGTTCAAGGAGGCAATTGCCTCCGAGTATGTGACGTGGGGCTTAGAGACAGCTCCCTAAAGGAATTGTGCAGGGCCGAAGAGGACAGCTAGGCGGGGGAAAAGACTACCTGAAGCTAAAAGAAAACAGAATCAGAAAAGGTGGCCCCGGGAAGGGAGCTAAGAGTCAGATACTAATTGCAAGCAGAGGCCGATGGGATCCTGTGTTGTTTCGGATATGCATATTCTCCCCCCCCCCCCCCCCCCCCGTCTCTGTCTCTCCTCTGGTCTTTGCAGTGAACTGGAAACAATAACGCTGTCTCCTCTTACTCATTCTCAGCCCTTTGCACTCAAATTTCATCCCCCGCACTCCACTCATCATTGTGAAGGTGGTTTCCTAACTGAAGTGGCTTCCTAACTGAAAAATCCTATAGACTGACTTATTTTAATCCTCATTTTGCTACTTTTATTTCCATCAAGCCTCTTCTCAAAAGTCTCCTAATCAAAAGCCTTCTCTCAAAAGAGAGGCCTTTCCTGATTCCCCCAAATAAAACAGAGCTTATGTCATAAAAAAATAAAAAATAGGGGCTTCCCTGGTGGTCTAGTGGTTGAGAGTCCGCCTGCCGATGCAGGGGACGCGGACTCGTGCCCCGGTCCGGGAGGATCCCACATGCCGCGGAGCAGCTGGGCCCGTGAGCCATGGCCGCTGAGCCTGAGCGTCCGGAGCCTGTGCTCCGCAACGGGAGAGGCCACAGCAGTGAGAGGCCCGCGTACCGTTAAAAAAAAAATAATAATAAAAGTAAATTAGAACCCCAACCACCACAGACACCACCCAGCTAGGTCGTCACACCACAGTGTAGACGGGAAAACCAAGGTGGGAGGCTCAGTCCTGCTCTCAGGTGAGGGTTTCACCCAGTGTAGACAGACCACTAATAGTGGAAGGGTGGATCCTGCACAAAGGGTGAGGATCTCACCCAGTGTAGACAGACCACTGAGGGTGGGAAGGTGGTTTCTGTCCTAAGAGTGAGGGTCTCACCCAGTGCAGACACACCACTGAGGGTGGAGGGTGGGTCTTGCACTAAGGGTGAGGTTAGCACATAGGCCACCTGGTGACCTGGCCTCGTGCTGTCTGGTGAGGCTCTGCTCAGGCTGGCTGAGGTGTACAGGCTCACGTCCCGTGCAGGTTTGGCCTTCCGTGTAGGGTGGAAGCTTCCGTGGCTCTGGTGTCATGTGGGGTCTCTGTGAGCAGGCCTGGGGAGGGCACATGCCACCCTGGTGCTGATGTAAAGCCCCCTCCTCCCCTGCCACCTCAGGCAGCCCTGTCTGTGCGGGAGCCCCGCCCCGCCTTCCCCACTCACCCTGACGGCAGGCCTGAGGGCAGACTCTCCAGTGCCTCTGGATTCCGTCCACTCAGCCCTCCCCACAGGGCAGGCCTTCCCAAACTCTCATCCAGCCAGGGGATGCAAGTCTCAGACCTCGGGCTCTGCAGACAAACCCCCCACCAGGGTCCTGGGGCCGGCTCTGCATGGGGGGCTACAGGGCGGCCTGACCCAGCTGCCCGCTGTCACGCCCCCAGCTGCCTGGGACCCACATGGCCCAACACCCCTGCCCCTTAGAACCGGACCTACGGCCTTTAAGATGGAAATCCAAGGTGTGCATACAAGTGACAGAACAGTTTTCTGACCTACAGCACAGATGGAGTTTCTTAAACCAAAACAGCGCTGTGGATATAAATGCTCCAGGGGAGCCGTGAACAGAATCCGGTAAAGCGCTGGCTGGCCTCCTGCCCCTCCCGTGGGGAAGCTACCTCCTCAGCTACTGGGACCCTGGTGTTGGGGGGCGCGGGGGGGAAGAGGCTTGCCAACCACACCTCAAGGGGCTTTCATCTTCGCAGAGTGGGTGGTGTAGGACCTCCTCCCCCCACCGCCCACCCCGCCCTGACAGCCTGTGCTGAACAGATCCGAGCGTCCCGTCCAGGGATCCAGGAGCCATCGAGGGAAGGAGACCCCGCGGGGACTGGGACCCAGGAGTCGGCCCATGTGCCCACCTCGCCCTCCCACCTCACACCTTCAGCTCAGCCCGAGTGCCGTGTGGCTGCTGCTTCCTAACTTTTATTTTATTGGAGTGTAACACACGTACAGAAAAGCGCCTGGAACACACGCGGTCAGCTCGGGGGACGATCACGGCGTGAGCTTCCACGACACCACAACTCATGGCAGGAGACAGAACACGGAAGCAGGGGGCGGCCAAGGCGGCCGGGGGCTTGCTGGGGGGACAGGGAGGTCACTTGGCTCGCTGGCTGCCCGGGCGGCCCTGCTGGGGGGTGAAGCAGGGACCGACGAGAGGCGCCACACTTCACACCCACGGGGAGTGGTCAGAGCTGAACTTGTACAGGTACATTATCCAGAGGATGTGGACGGTCATGGAGACCCAGATCCAGACTTCTTCGTAGGGGTCGAAGCGGAAGCCTACGGCCCAGCAGAAGTCCTCCTCCCAGTAGCACCCAGGGCCGGACTTGCCCGCCCTGGGCCCCGGCTGCCTCTGCTTCTTGGAAAAGCCAGGGGTGGCAAGGCCATTGCTTTCAGGGCCACTGTCATCACTGCTAGAGCCCTTGCTCTGAATGATACTGAGGACGGAGAAGGGGATAGTGACGGAGCCCTCGCTGATGGGGACAGGGCCACTGGCATTGGTCCCCGGAAGGGGCTCACGGCCAGTGGTGGCAGGGCCGCTGCCGCCATCCCCCTTCCCTTTGCCTTCAGTGACGCCAGCAGAGGACGCCCCGCCTTTGCCCTTGGTGGCGAAGATGAAAGGGAAGGTGAGGGAGCCGTAGATGAGGTCAAAGGGGTCCTCGCCTTCAAGGACCACATTGGTCAAGGAAGAGGGGAAGGTGACGGAGCCCTGCCCGTTGTGCCTGAGGCCGATGATGTAGGTCACTGGCCGCGGGCTGTTTCCATCAGTGACTTCAGTGACGGCACCGCTGCTGCTGAACGCGGGGCCCCAGCCATCGTCTGCATCTCATCTCCATCAGGGTCGGAGATGCAGCCATGGCCTTTGTAGATAAAGCCTGTCATCTCCTTGGTGCCGCTGAGGACGAGGCCTTTGCCGTGGAACACGGGGACTTTGATGTTCACCGGGAAGCGTTTGCCTTTGGACGTGGCCTTGGAGCTGGTGGGCAGGTAGGGGGAGCCCCTGCCAACAGTGAGCGGCCCGCTGGGGTCGGCCACGGGCCCCTTGTCCTCGCGCACAAGGGAGAGGGGACAGTGACGATCTCCTCATCCTCTCGCCGAAGAAGTCCCTGCTCTCGGAGAGGGGGTTCTTGATGAAGTCGGCCACGGAGAGGGGGACCGTGGTGGAGTTGGGGTGTAGCCCCTGGAGCGGTCCACCATAAGCCTGCAGCCAAGCATGCGCAGCTGTTGGCTGGCGGTGGGGGCGTCCACGTTGCTGCCACCATACAGGGTGAACCTGCCCTTGCTGGTGCTGGGGCTCTTGACCTCGGGCCCCCAGGCGGGGTCCGGGGGCTTCTGGAAGAAGCAGACCCCCAGGTCGCAGGCGTCGCAGTGCTCGCCGAAGCAGATCTCGGGGCACTGGTCGGAGCCTGGGCCCTCCCCGTAGCACTTCTGCGCGATGAACTGCACCAGCTTGTTGAGGAAGAGCCGCACGCTGAGCAGGCTGACGTGGCAGGCGGCCCCGCCCGCGGGCACAGCCGGCACCGCTGGGCCCAGATGCGCACCTTCACCAGCCCCTGCTGGGCATCCTCGTCCCACTACAGGTGGAAGAGGATGTGCACGTGGGCCGAGGACCAGCCCCACTGGCAGCGGCCACACTGGAGCCTGGGGAGGAGAGAGGGGGTGAGCGGGGCCGGGGTGGCCCTCCCCCAGGCCCAGCGGAATTCATGACCCCAGCCCGTGTGTGCACATCCCTCGCTGCACCCACAACCTGAAAAGCCATAGCCGGCGCCTTTCATCCATTCGGCACCAAGACGCTCTCAGCAGCAAAGCCGCGACTGAACGCGCAGGGCCGCCTCTGCGCCTGCTGCTGCCGGTCTGTCGCCTGCTGACCTGGGTCTCAGCTGCTCGAGGAGACGCCACCAGGACAGTGAGGAAAGGAAGAGCTTCTGTGATGCCCAGTGAGGGGGCGGGGGGCTGCAGAAAGGACCTGGGGAGCCCACCCCACGGGAGAGAGGTGATGGGGAGGCTGGGGGCGGGCAGAGGAGCGTGAGGAGAGCGGTGAGGGTGCCGCTCCGGAGGCTGAAGGCCCTGTGTCCTTCTGTTTCCAGACTGTCAGGTCACAGGTGAGTGACCCTCTGACCCTCACCGGAACTTCCCCTGATGGTGGGCTTGTCCCCACTGTGCCCCCGCATGCAGCCTCCAGCACACGTGGCCGGGGAGCACCTAGACACGGATGGTGCCCTGGGGACTGAACTTCCTCCTTTGTTAATTAATGAGCGCGTCATGGCTACACGTGGCCAGTGGCTGCACGTGGAGAGGTGGGTCTGCCCTAGTGACCATCCCACCAGCTGGCATTTCTGTCCGTGAAAACAGAAAACCAAGATGTACTCAGGGTCCTCGTCCCACCTGTGTAGAGCGGCTCCTCTGTGGGGCCCGGGTACCCACAGAGTACCGGGTTGGAAGGGGCCCCTCAGATGCGCCGAAGGCTGTTACTTCCTGACACCTGGGAAAGCCGGCATCCCAGCGCACACCTGACTCCAGGGATTTCGGACGCTGGGGAACTGGGGCGGGACTGGTCTGCGCGGCCCCCTCTCCCCTCAGCCCCCTCCCAGCTGGCCCCTGGGGGACCAGGCTGCCTGGCTGGGCAGGGCCCCTGCAGGTCTGGCCCGTGCTGGCTGCTCTGACGGCAGCTGGCATCACGAGGAAGAGCGAGGCTCACGTGGTGACCCATGGTCCCGGGGGCTCGTGACGCGGCCCGCACTCGGCCACAGCCCAGGCCGGGGACATCCTCCTTCCTCTGGGGCCCGTACCCCCTTCTTCCATCCCCTCAGGCCTCCCTGCAGTGCAGGGCCGAGCGGCGACCGGGTACCTGCCCACACCCTGCTCCCGCTGTCAGCGCTGCCACAGAAACGAGGAGATGCTGCAGTGAACAAGCAAAGTCCTCCACGCAGGGGCAGCATCACCACGCCAGCTGCCCCTTGGCAGGGCCCCAACTGGCCTGGCAGTGCCGACACTGCCAGGCAGGGCCTCAGCTGGCCTGTGCTGAAAGGCAATGAACAGACTGCTCCCCCAACACCCCCACTTCCCGGAAGGGAGGAGCAACACCCGACCCACCCACCCACCTGTTGGGTGCCAAGGCCAGGCAGACACACGGACCCCCCGCCGCCTTCCTCACCGGCCAGGCCACACCCAGCCTAGCCAGTGGTTAAGTAGCCTCGGCCCCTCCCTCCCAGGACCCCACAGGAGACCCCCCCCCTCAGCCGCACCTCGAGAGCCCCCGCAGCCGGTACTGGAAACCACTGCTGTCCAGGTGCCCTGAGGCCAGGTTCTCCTCGGGGACCAGCTCCCAGGTGTTCTGGGGCTTCCTCTTGGCCATCAGCTGGGCCAAGGTGGTGGCCCACACATCCACGCCGTCCATGCTGGCGCTGGGCTCCCCAGTGTGGTCTGAGGGCTGCGCTGGCTGCGGTTCCTAGCGAGCGCCCACCCGCCTCCGGCACCGACCAATTGCCGCCTTGACAACCGTCTCGTCTCCATAGCAACCGGATTTGTCTCAGAGAAATGAGAAATAGGCCTTTTTTTCTGACCCTTTTGCGTATTTTTTATTACGCAAGCAGTGGATTTTCATTTTAGGAAAAATCAGAAACATAAAAAGGACAAACTACAATATGATAAAAATCGCCCATAGTCATCATTGTGGTGCTGACATCCACGTATTTTCGGTGCCTATGCACATATACATTTCCATAATTATTTTTCACAAATAGGAAATCTTACTGAACATATTATCCTAAGGTCTGCTTCTTTTACCCACAGCGTAGCATGGACGGTGATGCCCATTCTTCTAAATATCTGATATTTTCCAGTCTGTGGCTGGGGCATGATCTACCTGCCCGGCCTCTGTCCTTGACCACGGTGCTAAGTCTTTGCCATTACAAACAAAGCTTAAGGAACTTTACTGAACATGTATCGTTGCAAATTTTCCCATGACTTTTCTTTTTCTTTCTTTTATTTATTTATTTTTTTTTTTTGGTGTTTGTTCAGCTGCGCCACGCACGCAGCTTACGGGGTCTTAGTTCCCCGAGCACGGATGGAACCCGCGTCCCCTGCAGTGGAAGCGTGGAGTCCTAACCACTGGAGCGCCAGGGAAGTCCCTCCCAAGTCTTTTCCTTTCTTCATACTTTTTATTGGCTAGAAATGTACATTTACGTAAAAATGCCTTAAAGGTAATGCACAGCTTCACAAATTACTCTGAAGTCTTAGCTCAGGACCTGAAGGAGCCGGCCCCCAAAGCTGTCTGCGTGCCCCATACCCGCCGCCAGCAATCCCCTCCCGGCAGGGGCACCGGCGCTGGGAGCCCTGGCCGCTCCACCCGAGATGCAGCCTGTTTGGGGGCTTTGCGCCTCCCCTGAGAGGAAGCTCCGCCCCCGCGTCTTGTGCGCATGCGTCTGGCTCCTGCGCTGTCTGTGGGCCAGCTTCGCCCCCCACCCGCCCCCCCGCCCCGTGTGTCCAGTACTTGGTGAAGGTGCGAGGGCGACATGGCTCGAGGAAAGAGCCAGCCGAGGCTGGAGGGTTGAGCAGAGCCGGGAGGGGCCTGAGCCCGGGGCGGTGGGGGGAGGGCTCAAGCGAGCTCCCAGGGGAGGCGGCACCCAGCGCCCTGTCCACTGGGCAGCGTGGCTCCGCCGAGGAGCTGGCCGGCCCAGTGCCACGGAAGCGGGTTTCTCCGTGGGTCCAAGGCTGTGAATCGGCGGCTCATGTTGACGAGAGGAAAAGCTCTGACCAAGTGAAACAGGGACATGGACTGTCGGGACGGTGCTCAGCAGCCAGCAAGTCCCCCAGCGCCACGGCTGGCGGGAAAGGATGCTCCTCCAGGCCGTTCGGCAGCTCCCAGGCCAGAGCGGGCCTCATCCGGAGCACCCCGCCCGGAATGAGGGTCGTGGACCCTGCCCCTGGGCCTCTGGGCAAGCGGCAGTGCCCACAGCAGCGAGCTGCCTGCTCTGTGTCCCCTGCCGAGGGCTACGGCACCTGCCGGGCAGCCGGCTCCAGGTTCAAGAATCGCTGCATCCACCCCTGCTGGGAGCGGGCCTTGCGGACCTTTCCTGCAGCCTGTTCATGCCCAGACCCACCTAGAAATTCCAAGGCGCAGACTTAGCACAGCCTTCGCCCCCAGTGAATGCTCTGCCCATGGCCTGTTCACCTCCCTGTGGGCCTCCTCCCTATATCCACCTGTCTCGTGACTCTGCCTCTGTACCCTGCATGCTGAGCAGTTTCTTCTCATTTTTCTCCCAGTTCCTTGATTCTCTCCTCGTCTGTGTCCAGACTACAGCTGATCCTGTCAAGTGACTTGTTCATTTCTCAAACTTCCTTTTGGCTCTCTTTCAACTGGATGACATCTTTCTTCCTTGCAGCTAAGTGTGACAATGAGATAGAACAGGAAATTATTGGAATGTGCTTTGGGGAAGGTTCTGTAATATGGGACCAGGTAACCAGGGGAAGTCCAGCCTTTCCCATTCCACTTCCACCTTCTCTGTTCATCAGTGCAGAGGTGATGGCTGGCACTCCTGCAGCCACCTTAGACCATGAGGTGACCTTGCAGATGGAAACCACATGCTGAGACCCTGAATCCTTGAGGGCAGTTGGAGTCACGATACCACTTCAGGGTCGCCTACCTCTGGAGTTCTTCTTCAAGAGAGAAATAAACTTCTAGCAGCCATTTTCTGGGAGTTTTTTGGTTATCACCCAGCCAATCATAGCAATTCTAAGGTCCTGAATTTTGCTGGTTAGTCCAGGGCCATTGTGCGTATGTGGGCACCCATGCTGTCCTGTCACATGCCTGTGCAGGGGGCTGAGGGGATGGCTGTAGCCCTGGCCCAAGGAGCCCCCACCGAGCTCTCCCTCTCTGGTAGCGCCTCCAGGCACAGCGGCCCTGGCTGTGCCTACACCGTGCTGGGTGTGGGCACCCTCGCTCTGCCCAGACTGGACCACAGCCCTGTACACCAGGCCACCCTGCAGGCCTCTCCGCTCCGAGACCACCAACTGTCTCTGACTCTGGGGGAGAGTCTTGGAATCATAACTCACCACCCCCTGCCCTGGAAAATAACCTTTGGGTGATGAGACGGACCCTTTCAAAATGGAAGGAGCCTGTCGCCTCCAACCTTTCTCAGGACCTCCTCAGTCTGGCCCAGAGCCTGATCCAAAGGCCCAGGTGCAGACCCCGGGGAAGTCAGCCTCCACGTACCTCTATCCGTCTGCCCATTTATGTGCTCCCCAAACCCACGAGCCAAGCCCCCTGCAAAAACTACTTACAGGGTCAGCTAACAAATTCTTCAGGCATAAATATCCCCTCCTTTTCCTTTTGACCAGAGAAACGATGGGCGAAGCAAAACGCACACACCACTCCGTACGTGATTCCTGGGTTGTGCGGCGTGTCCTGGAACCACGGGTCCGGCTGTGTGACTGTGCAGCCCGTAGATGGGGTGGGAGAAGCCCTTCCTCGGAGCCGGTGCGAGGATGCTGGCACCGCTAAGGACAGGCTCTATGAACAAGGCTCGTAGCCACGCCCTCTGCCTCTACGCTGCCCTCCACCTTCTAACCTATGACAGCCTCCCTGGGGCACTGATGACCCCAGTCCGGGGTGGGGTATGGGTGGAGAACGGTGTCAGGAAACCAGGTACCATTTCTATACGATCGCACCCCTGAGGGAGACGCCGAGGCCCCTCTCCCCGTGGACACTCTCTGGCCTCCCCCCTCACACTCACTGCCCTGATCGGAGGGCAGGGGCAGCCCTCACACTGGGGGCTTCCAGGTGGAGCATGTGAAAGCAGACCTTCCGCAGCCCAGGTGAGACACGAGGACAGTCTCCTGCAGGAGTGTCTGTCACCTTCTTCGCCTGGCTGGCTCCCCTGAAGCCCCTCACTGCGACCCTGGACGAGGGAACTGCCCCATTTGGACTGGGGGTGGGGAGGGGGAGGGTGGCAGAGGCAGGACCTCACAGCAGGGAGGCCTCAAAGCTGGCAGCCAGGTCAGGGTCAAGGGGTCGCTGGGTCCAGCACGAGGCCAGCCGGCTGATTGGCTTTGCTCTGTCAACAGGGCCCCACCTTGTGTGTCTGGACAGGAGAGGTTGAGACAGACAGGCAGACAGACAGACAAGAAGAGAGACTTGGGCAGAAGCGTGGTGCTCAGCTCATGCTGGGCTCACCTCAGCCCCCCAGACCTCAGCAGAGGGGGTGCAGCTTCAGGAACATGGGCCACTCCCCGAACCCCAGGCCGTGTGGCCCCCCGGGAGGCCCGAGCCCAAGCATGCCGTCGAGGTGTGTGTCCGGGGCCTGCAGGCATCAGGAGGGGGTCCTGGCCAGCAGCCGGGACAGCAGCCCCCACCCAGCCGGTTCTGTTCCTAAAGGCGCTTCCCGCCATCCCAAGTTCCAGCGTCCAGCCCAGCTGCTGCCAAGCGAGGGGCCGGCACCTCCGCCAGGTCCCGGAAGGAGCCGTGGCATTGGGCAACAGAGGGGACGGACAAGGGACGCAGGCGAGGGGGCACCTTCGGGGTGAGCCGGCACAGGCTGGGCAGAGGGGACCCGGCCCTCCAAGTTGAGGACAGCCTGCCCAGAGGGCAGCAGCTCTTGCATGCCCACGGGGGCGGCTGCACGTCCACCCAGGTCAGTCTGGCACTGGAGCCCGCGGGGCAGCACCTCAGCTGCCTGGGCGACCAGCCAGCAAGAAGCGTGAATGACACCCAGTGGGATAGGCCGGGGAAGTGTTCACACACGTGTACTACACACACATGAACACACACCCATAAAACATACATACCTATGCACACACAAACACACCACACACATATACACATATACAAATACCAACCCATGTATAAGCACATGCACACACAGGAACAGGTACCGGTGAACACACACCACACACAAAACACATAAACACATGAACACCTATACAGGCATGAACACACACCATACACATACCTGCACATGAATACACACACACGCCTACAAACCTACACACACACATACACATGAACACATACACCCAAACACACACTTTTGGAAATTTAAAATATAAATTTGCATTTAAACTCCCAACAGCATTCTAGAAAGTTTAGAAATGAGGGGGTAAGAAATCTGGGAACCCACCACCTTAACAAACAAGCCAACTATTATTCTTGTGTACAATAAATGGTGAAAATATTTTGTCCCTATTTTTTAATTTGATTCTCAAATTGGGCAGATAAATTAGGCGCTCTTTTTTAACTTCTGGGAAATGCTTCAGAAACAGGATAGAGCAGAAAGTTTGTATTTGCAATCACTATTAACCATTTCCTGTTCCAACCTCAGACTAGCTGTGAATCCACCGCCCTCCCGGGCTGTGGGGCATCATTTCCACTGTGCTCCTCCCAGTCTGGGTCAGAGGTCACTGACACCACCACCCTCCAGCCCCTCGAAAGCAGTTTCAGGATGATCCTCCCACTTGCTGTGTTTCTCCTGTGAATGGAAACGTCTCTCCGGCTCTGGTGGTGCCTCAGGAGCACGGGAGCCCCCTCTCCCCCACTCTCCCTCCGCTCCTGTCCGGCTGTGCGTGTCACCTCGGCCGGCACACCTGGAAACTCTCGGGCCCTCTTCTCAAGGTAGAAGGGTGGGTGGCCCGAGTAGGGAAATTTCCCCAGGCTCCTAAGAGCTAGACCCTGCGTCCTCAGTGCCCGCTTTGCTGAGAACCTTCTGGGCCGTTGGCTTCCTTCACTGCTGGTCCCTGGGCTTCTGCAGTTGGTCGGGCAGGAAGCAGCCGGCAGCCTGATGGACTGGGTAGAGGTGGGGTGCCCCGCAGACACAGAACACACACCCCGCGGCACCTTGCACCCAGCCACCCACGGATCCCAGGACCAAAGCTGCTGCTCACCCAGGCCCTGCACATGGGATCCTCCCAGCGGGACCACCCCAAACTAGGTCCACCCAGTGCACCTCAGCGGAGAAGAGCCAAGTGTGCCACCTGCCACGGAGCACATGCGGGCACAGTGACGATCCCAGTGGAGACAAACGCATGCGTGGACCACTGTCCATGGGATCGTGCGGCATGAGAGACCCACCCCGCGGGCCACTGCCGGGCCATCCCACTGTGTGCTTTGTGGAGACAAAAGTATATGCTGGAGGATGGACCAGTGGATGCAGGGTGAGAGCGGAAGGGAGATGGGCGTGACTCAGAGAGGCACAGGGTGTCCCGTGGTGACGGACCTTGGCATCATCTCAGAGGGCTGGATGCCAGGGCTGTCACATGGCTACATCGTACAGCACTAAACACACACAAGTCAGTGAACTAAAACAAGGCCCTCTGCACTCCTCTGCTGGGCCGTACCCATGGCAGCATCCTGGTTGTAATAGCAGATGGCAGTTGTGCAAAATGTTATCACAGAGAGAGACTCAGCCCCACGTGCAGAGCCAGCTCTGTTATCCTCACAACTGGGAACACACCCGCAATCACCTCAATGACAACGACACACAGCTGTCGTCACTGGAAAGCCCACTGAACTGGGGGTCCCCTGTTGGCTCTGATGAACCCCGTCCAGCGCCTGGTCATGTGAGAGGGTAATAGGTGGGACCAGGGGAACGGAGGCCCTGGCTGGGACCCCGGCTGGAATCTCCCAAACCTGAAGGGGTGAAATAAGGACGCAGGACAGAGAGGACAGGGCCAAACATCAGGGGACACAGAAAGGAGACAGATGGAGCCCTGACCTTCCCTCTTCCCTCCATCCAGGAAGCCTATTCTGTCCCTAATGAAGGATGGTGAGGGAGGGGGACAGGTGGGCACAGTGTGTGGGGTGGGCACGGTGTGTGTGGTGGGCACAGTGTGTGTGGGGGGGACAGTGTGTGTGTGGGGGACGGTGTGTGTGGGGGGGG
>NW_020837946.1:53752-125290 GCF_003676395.1 Aethalodelphis obliquidens
GGGGAGAGGAAGGGAAGGGGGAGAGGAAGGCAAGGGGGGAGAGGAAGGGAAAGGGGGAGAGGAAAGGAAGGGGGAGAAGGGGGAGGGACAGAGGGTGAGGGAGGGAGGTGGGCGGGTGAGGAAGGGCCTGCATCGCCCTTTGTGGACACAGTCTGAGCTCTCGCAGATGGAACTGAGGTGAGGGGTAGTGAGGAGACCCCCCCCCCAGGGTCGGACAACACCTCCCAGCTCAGAGCACACCCCCACCCTCCAGCCCAGCCTCGTCCAGCCCTGGTCCTCAGAGGAGAGCTGAGTCCCCCAGAACAGAGCCTCAGGGCCCCAGTGTGAGTGCCACATGCCTCACGGGGACAGGGTCAGCAGCGAGCAGAGTGCTGGGTGCCTGGAGGCCCTGGGCTGACAGGAGCCCCCCCCCAGGGCTGCAGCCCCCCGAGGGGAGGCCAGGGGGGAGGGTTTGCCAGGAGATGCCTGTCGGCATGGGGTGTCACAGGGGTCAGCTGCGGCCACTCTCTCCCATACCAGCCACCTGAGCCATCTGGCCAGCTTGCCCCCCGACGCTGGACGCTCTCGGAGCGCACCTGGTCGGCAGGGACCCCTCCCACGCTCCAGGCCTCGCCGTGCTGGGGCCTCAGCAGCTGAGGCTTGGGGAGTGGCCCTCTGTTTGCCGCTGAAGCCTCCTCCACCAGCGGCGCGCCCGAGACATCGTCTTTGATGCTCTTTTCCCACCGTTTCAGCTTTCTTTAATGTTTTCCCTTCACAGCGAACCCTGAGTGTCTCAGAGCCGGAGCTGAACAGCAGCTGTCGGGCGGTTTCAGTCTCTGTCATCTTAGCCGACGAGACCTACACATTGCGCCACTAATATCAGCAGTTTCATTTTTCCTGTTTTCCATTCATTAGAACAAAACGCTTAGAGCGAAATGCGGTGAATAATCCAATCACTTCACAAATGTTCCGGCTGTGCGGGGGCGGGGGGGGGGGGGGGGAGGCGGGTCACGGACCCCAGGACCTCCCCCAGCCTGAGGCAAGTCAGTCCTGGAAGGTGAGGTCTGCATTACCCGTCAAGCCCCGGCACTGGAGGGGCTCAGGAAGCTGCTGATAGTGGAAAGATCTGGAAACGCGGCCGCCCCCAGCCCCGACGCCCCTCAGCACAGGGCTAGCAGGGCCACCATGGGGGCAGGGAGGGGCCCAGGACCCTGGGTAGGACAAAAGGGAAAGGGTCTTAGGTGGGCCTGGAGGAAAGGCCCCAGACCCTCACTGCCCACTGGGGGCAGCAGTGTGACCACTGCCCACAGCCCGCCGGGTGGCGGGGGCGGGCAGTAGAGGCCTGGTGGTGCCTGTGGTGCTTCAAACACTGTGGCTCCAGGGACCTAAGCCCAGAGAGGGCAGAGGGACGGCTGGGGAAGGGGAGCGGAGAAGACCCTGCACCCCCTCCCAGCGGACCCACAGGCTCCGGAAGAGTCAACAGCAAATACAGAGACGAGAATGCCCGGGATGGAGACGCCCCTCCCCCGCAGTGGGAGGAAGGGGGCCAAACCCACCTCCCCCTCCACCTGCCTCCGTCTCTCTGTTTCTCTCTCCCTCTCTCTCACCTCGTCTCTGTGCAGAGCATCTCCCTCCCTCCCACCAGCTCCCTGCCCAAGGGCAGGAGGAGGAAGGGGGGGCAGGGGCTTGGGGCGTGGCCCTGCGACCTGACCCGGACACGTTCCTTTCCTCCTGCACTTCTGCAAGCAGTGGAGGAGACAGCATGCCGGGCGGGCTGGCGCTCCGGGCATGGGGACCCCGCGGGCACTGTGGCCACTCGTCTGGGCCCTGCTGCAGCTGGGCTGGCAGCCAGGATGGCTCCTAGGTATGTGGGTCGGGGCTGGGTGGCGGGGGGTCAGGCTGGGCAAAGACCTCCGGTTCTCAGTCTCTGGCGGGGGTGTGGGGGGGAACCAGGCCCCTGAGGCCCAGCACGGCCCCTGGCAGGGCGCTGTGTGGCTTTGGGCAGGTGAAGGGCCCTCTCTGGGCTCTGGCTCCTAACCCACTCCCCTCACCTGGTGGTGAGTCCCTTCCTTGCTTGTGAGCAGGCAGGAGTATCCCAGCTCTTCCTGGGAGTCCCGAGGGACGGGCAAGCTCATGGCCCTCTCCGTAGGATGAAAGGGCTGGGCGGCCAGAGCCCCAGACCTCGGCCCCACTTGTGTTTTCCTGGGGGGAAGGGACTGACTGGTTCCATGAGGGCACAGGCTGGGTGGCCTGGAGATGTTTCTCCAATTATGTCAAAAGTGCAACAGTTCCAGTAAAGACCCATCCCATCGTGGGCCTGGGATGAGCCCCACCTGGGCCTCTGGACGAGCTGCCCTGGAGCACAGTGCCCGGGCACATCCGGGAGCGTCCACAGCAGGTTCTGGAGCGGGTCCCGGCCCCAAGCCCCTCAGTACGGGCTGTCCCCTAGGCAGGCCCTGCAGGCCCATGGCCAAAGCGGTGCTCAGGGAGAGGCCCCTCCTGGCTGCCCTGCCCTCAGCCACTGCGCCCGGTGCTGCCCTGATGGGAAGGGTTCCCCAGCCAGACCCAGGGCCTGTCCTCTAGACCTCGCTGGCCTCAGGGGTCAAGGGCCCTAGAAGGGCCAAGCCGAGGTGAGGCTGCCTGATCCCCACTGGCTGCCAGTCTTGGATTCTGTGCCCAGAGGCCCTCAGTTGTCTCTGCCTAGCCGGGCCTGCTCAGCACCTGCTCAGCGCCCAGGTCGCCCTGCTTTTTCCCCACACCTGGCCTCGCTCTCAGGATGGACGGAGGAAACTCACGGCTGCAGTCAGTGGTCCAAGAGCCTGTGGCCAAAAGGTGCCCTGTGCGGAGGCTTGCGGAGCCCAGGCACGGCATGCGGTGGAGACGGGGTGTGGGTGGAGACAGGGTGCGTGTCATCCCGGGAGGAGGAACCAAGGCCCGGGGGTTCAGGAGGCGCTGTGACTTGCCCTCGCCACCCACTCCCCACCAGGGCCCCTTCCCAAAGCAGGGGAAAATCAAAACGTGAAAGGGGTCGGCCTTGAGTTCCAGCTGAAGCCGACACTGGTGAGCTTTGTGCCCTCAGGCAGGTCCCTTAACCTCTCTGAGCTGCGGTTTTCCCACCTGCAGTTTGCTGATAATAATGCCTGCTTTATAGCGTCATGAGAATTCGATCTTATAAGAACTGTCTGGCCCAGCCTATGACACATTTTTTTAAGTCAGATATGTGTTATTTTTTTCAACGTACAAACTTGAAAAATATTTGAAAGATACAGAAAAGTTACCGAAACACAGCAGTGAACACCCAGAGTCTTCAATTTGGTAACCCTGGCACATTGGCTTTCTGTGTTACTTTGCTGGGGCTGCCGTAGCAAACTCCCACACCAGGCGGGCGGCTGGAACCACAGAAGCTTATGGGCCGGCGGTTCTGGAGGCTGGAAGTCGGACCTCGGTGTCACGGGGTCCCTTCCTCCCCAGGCTGCGAGTAAGACGTGGTTCCAGGCCTCTCCCAGCTGCAGGCGGTGGTGACGATGCTTGGTGTCCCTCGGCCTGTGGACACGTCACCCCAGCTCTGCTCTGTGTCACACGGCGTCCTCCCGTGTGTGGAGCTGTCCACGCATCCCCTTTTCCCCAGTAAGGACACGGTCGTGTCGGGTTAGGGGCCGCCAACCCCACACCTCATCTCAACGGATCACATCAGCAAAGACCCTGTTCCCAATAAGGTCACATTCCAGGGTGCTGCTCAACGCGGGTATTTGGGGGCCGGCGCAGCCCACAGCCCTCTCCATCCGTGCACTGCTGGTCACCTGAGCGCTAGTCACAGACTCTCCTAACGCCCGGGATGGTGGCTGACGCAGTCCCATAGATCAGATGCCCTCGCGTCCCGAGCCTGCTGTCTGGCTGGGCTCTTTCCCTGACGGAGCCGAGTCCAGACCCTCAGCTTCAGCCGGACGCCACTGTCCTCAGCCTCCTCTGACCTACAGCAGGCATTTTTGTTTGTTTGTTTGTTTTTAATCGAATCTCAATTTTATTTTAGATATGGAAATCCTTAGAATTAGGAGTTTTTGAGGTGTAATCGGCATAGCACTATATTAGTTTCGGGCATACAGTGTGTTTGTATTTGTATATATTCCAAAATGATCACCTCAGTAGGCCCAGCTAATGTCATCACCATATACAGTTGCCAGATTTTTTCTTGTGAAAAGAGCCATCAAGAGCCGCTTTCGCAGCTACTTTCAAATGCGCAACGCAGACTTATTAGCTCTAGTCACCACGCCGCACATCACACCCCAGGGACTTATTTATTTTATGCCTGGAAGTTTGTACCTTTTGGCCACCTTCACCCATTTCCCCAGCCCCTACCTCTGGAAACTGCCGATCTCTTCTCTATATCCATGAGCTCAGTTTTTGTCTCGTTTTGTTTTTTGGGTTTTTTTTAGATTCCACATATAAGTGAAATCATACAGTATTTGTCTTTCTCTGCCTGACTTACTTCAGGCAGAGAAAGACAAATATTCTCTAGGTCCATCCAAGCTGTCTCAAGTGGCAAGATTTCATTCTCTTTTATGGCTGAGTAGTATTCCATTGTATATATACCACATCTTCTTTATCCATTCCTCTGTCGATGGGCACTGAGGTCGCTTCTGTATCTCGGCAATTGTAAATAGTGCTGCAGTGAACATTGGGGTGTATATATCTTTTAAATTAATGTTTTCATTTTCTTCAGACAATACTAAGAAGTGAAATTGCTGGATCACATGGTAGTTCTGTGTTTAGTTTTTAAGGAACCTCCGTACTGTTCCAACAGCATCTGTGCCAGTTTCCATTCCCTTTTCTCCATGTCTTCTTCACCACTTGTTATCTCTAGACTTCTTTTTTTTTTTTTTTTTTTTAATCTCTAGACTTCTTGACGAGGCCATTCCGACGGGCGTGAGGTGATACCTCATTGTAGTTTTTACTTGCATTTCCCTGATGATCAGTGACGTTGAGCATCTCTCTTTTCATGTGTCTGTTGGCCATCAGCATGTCTTCTTTGGAAAAATGTCTCTTCAGGTCCTCTGCCCACTTTTTAATCAGATTGTTTGGTTTTTTGCTATTAAGTTGTAAGAGTTTTTTATATACTTTGGATCTCAACCCCTTATCAGATATATGATTTGCAAGTATTTTCTCCCATTCACTCTGCTGCCTTTTCGTTTTTTGATGGTGTCCTTTGCTGTGCAGAAGCTTTTTAGCTTGACGTAGCCCCACCTGTCTGTTTCTGCTTTTGTTGCCGCTGCTGGCATTCCTGAAGGAGCCAGGCCAGGTGTGCAAGCACCTGCCACCTGGGAGGTCACAGACATGATGGTCCTTCTTGGGGCACCCATCGGAGACCCGTCATACGGGGTCGCTCCCTCTGGGTCCACTGCAAAGCACGGTGGGGGGGGGGGAGGTGCTCTTCTCCCTTCGGGATGAATCAGAGACCTGAGGTAGGGACCCAGCAGTCCGCTGGGCAATGCTTTCAGCACCCACTGGTGGGTGTTGCCTGAATCAGGTGTTAGATGGTAGCTGTGAAATGTGGTCTCTAAGGCCGCCCTGAGCCCGTGCCAGGCCTCCCTCCACGGGAGCCGGGCCGGTGCCACCTTGGTGCTCACAGTGTGCCCCACACCCAGGCACCCCCCAGGGTCTCTCCCTCCTGACCCTGCTGAGGCTCAGCGGCTCTCTCCTCAACCCAATCCCCAAACAGAAAAACAAGCCTGGAGACCCCTCACTGACATTCCATTATTACATAAATAGACAACATTTAAATTTTCAATTACTCAAACAACATAAGAAAAGATGCACAGACATTCATCCTGCAGGGATAAAGGGGACCCCAGGACTCGGGAAGAAGCTCTGTTAGCATCCCAGGCCAAGGCTGATGTAGAGGGGTGGGGGTCACCAGGAGCCCAGGCCCCATCTGGCTCTCCCGCCTGTTCCCAGCGCCATCTCAGCCCTGAGGTCTCCGGCCCCACACTCCCTCTGCTCTGCTTCCCGTGATGCTTCTGGGCTCTCGTTCCAGGGAACCATCTTTCTCCATCTGGGGGGCCTCTGAGCGCCCCGTGAGGGTCCCCCCTGTGGCCCTGCACGCTGGCCGGGCCGCCGGGAGCCCCTGACAGCCAGGCACCCTGTGCCTTTGGGGAGGCGGGTGCTTCCTGGTCAGTGTTGGGTCCTGAGCGGCCCCGGGTGATGGGCTGTCCCCTCCCACACTACCCCACGGACACTGCCCTTGACCTGTGTCCCAGGCCGGCCCCCCAGCAGCTGCATCCAGCCCCTGCCTCTGCCCACACTGTGAGGGTCCAGGGGGGGCGGGGGGGGACAGGCATCCAGGTAGGGCTGTGCTGGGGTAGGGGTCTGAGGGGCAGCAGGGAAGCCATGCAGAGAACCAGGCCAGGGACCTACGTAGCCCAGGGTCCCAGCTACTCAGGTCCAGATTCTGTGAGAGCCCCACGGAGAGCAAGCAGGTAGACAAGAGACTCAAATGGCCACCAGTTCAGGCTGGCGAATGGGGGTGGTGGTGAGGGCCTGCACTGAAGACGAGCGGGGCCCCCGTCCATGCAGGGCTCGTCAGCAAAGGTCCCCACAGGCACTCACGGGGGCCCTGATGGAGGGGCCTGTGCAGGAAGGGAGGCTCCCCAGGGGGCTCACTCGAGGCCTTGGCAGGTGGGAAAGGGGGGTTGGCGTGGACACAGGACGGCTGGGAGCACAGTCTGGGGGGCACCACCCAGAACAGCGGCTCCTGGGGTACCTGTGAGGTGCCCTGGGTCTCCGGACCCAGATGCGGGCTCGCTGCGGGTGGGAGCCCTGGGGTGGGGGGCGCCCAAGGGCCTTGTGCAGAGCAGGACTCTCGGATCCGGTGCACCATCACCACCGCGCGACTTTGACCAAATCTGTGTCCAGCAGGTACCGAAGCGGCGGCAGGGCGGTGGCAGGGGAGCAGATGCGGGCCCCGCGGGGCAGTAGGCCTGGCTGAGAGGGGAGGCCTGGCCGCCCTCAGGCCGCCCCGGCCTCCCCGCTGCCCCCGCCCCTCCTTGCCAGTGGGACGGGCCTCCACAGAGATGCGAAGACAACCGCCAGCCCTGCACAGAGCTGCCCCTCCACAGGGGCTGGGGGTGTCCCCCTCCCTGGAGGAGCGGTCAGGGGGCTGAGGGGGGCTGGGTCTTGGGGGGCAGCCTCAGGCCTGCCACTGTGTGCAAATCAGGGGCCACTGCGCAAGCTCCCAGCATGAGCCGTCCGCAGGGGGCTAAAGCACCGGGTGTGGGTTTGGCCACATGTGGGTCCCAACCGGGGCCCCTCCCTGCGACCTGGGCCATCACGTCAGCCTGGACTCTGTGTGGGGTGCGGCTGGGCATCTCCTGGGAGGGGCTGCCCCACCCCCAACCCCCCAGCCAGCGAGCTGGGTGTGAGGGCGTGCACACCCGTGCGTGCGCGTGCCAACGTGAGCTGTGTGTGTGTGTCGGCGAGGCGGGCCCCTGCATGTGGCGGGGCATCCCCAGGTGGGGCCTGCAGACAGAGCCCAGGCTCGTCCGCGCTGGCCTCTGGGCACCAGTCCGCGGTCGTGGCACGCCCAGTCAGCAGTGCCCACGGGGGGAGTGGAGGGGGCGCTCCCAGCTCTGAGCTGGTTCTGAGCTGGAGCCTGCCGGGGCTGGGTTCTCCGTGGGACGCCCCCACCAGCCCAGCCCGGCCTCCCAGTTACCCTCCCCCTCCCCCAGCGCAGGGAGCGTGGGGGTCAGGCCTGCGGGGACTGGCAACTGGGACTCAAGGAGGGAGAGGGTGAAGGCCCTTAAACCACCACTGCGGAGGGGGAAAAGCGAGGGCCTGGAGGTCAGAGCCAGATCGCAGCCTGGCCCCAGGTCTCAGTAGAGTCAAAGGACAAAGTCACACCCCGGAGCGGCCCGTGAGAGGCGAGCACCCGTCCCCAGAAGCACTGCACAACCTTCCCATCGACAGGCCATGGGAGAGTGGGCGGGGAGGGTCTGGTGGGCGGGCTCCATACCCCTTCCGCACACCCGCCCACTGCTCCTCTCTCCACCCCTCAGATGCCCCCAGCAGGCCCTGGAGCCCCCTCACCTTCTCCCCGGCCCGGCTCACTGTGCCCGAGGGGGCGAACGCCACCTTCACCTGCAGCTTCTCCAGCAAGCCCGAGCACTTCGTCCTCAACTGGTACCGCATGAGCCCCAGCAACCAGACAGACAAGCTGGCCGCCTTCCCCGAGGACCGCAGCCAGCCTGGCCGGGACCGGCGCTTCCACGTCACGCCGCTGCCCGGCGGGCGACACTTCCACATGAGCATCATGGCCGCCCAGCGCAATGACAGCGGCGTCTACTTCTGTGGGGCCATCTACCTGCCCCCCAAGACGCAGATCAACGAGAGCCGGCCTGCGGAGCTCACGGTGACAGGTGAGGGCGTCGGCGACCCGAGGGCATGGGTGAGCAGGGCGGGGTCTGGGCAGCCAGCAGGAGCAGCCTCAGCCATGGGGCATCGTGGGCAGGGGTTGCCAGGCTCCATTCCAGGGCTCTGTCCCACACCCAGGACCACGGCGACCCACGGCCCTGGCTCTGCATGCCTGGAAGCACCCCCAGACCCACTTGTCCTCGAGGAAGAGGCCGGTGGCAGGCGCCTCTCAGGATGAGCTCGTGCTCGGAAGCTGTGCCAGGGTGCAGGCCGGGGCGAGACTGGTCAGCGCAGGTCTAGGACTCACAGAGGGCAGGGCCCTAGGTCCCCCGGCTCTGACTCCTGTCCTGTTGCCCCTGCAGAGGGAGTCCTGGAGCTGCCCACAGAGCGCCCCAGCCCCCCACCCAGGACCGAAGGCCAGTTACAGGGCCTGGTCGCCCGTGTCACAAGCGTCCTGCTGGGAGCTCTGCTGCTGGTGCTGCTGACCTGGGTCCTGGCAGCCGTCTTCCTCTGGGCCACTCGGGGTAAGGCCGCGCCAGTCCCCACAGGCGCAGCCCACAGTCTCCCTCCCTTCACCCCTCCCCTGCTCCTACCCCCTCCATGTCCCCCCACAGGGAGGGGCCAGACTGGGCTTCCCAGGGTCTGTGGTCCCCTCACAACCCCTGTGCCTGCTCTCAGGAGGGGTGTGAGGGAGGGGAGTGGGGAGGGCAGCCCCCCCGCAAGGCTGAGTCACCTCAGGCTGCACCTTAGGCTGCAGGACACTGAAAGCTCTTCTAACCGCTGGGCGCCCAAGGTGAAAGCCACAGCCACCGCAGGCCTGGAGACCGCTGAGGACACCCCACCCCTTGAGTGGGGTAGGGGTGCAGCCCAGCTGAGAGCAAAGCCCTGTGGGAGGTCATCTCTCCAGGGAATCGCTCTTTCCGCCTTTAAATATTTTTGAGAACGTGCGGGGATCGCTGATGATGCGCCCGCTGTGTGTGCTGCGCCAGCCGAGCGGGCGCCGCGCACGGGCTGGGCCGCACGTGAGGCCTGGAAGCCAGGCGGGCCCTGGGGACCAGACAACCAGGTCCCTTCCCAGGGACCCCTGAGACCCCCGCCACGGCAGCAGGGCCTCGGGGCTCCCTGACTCGTGTGCTTCTCTGCAGAGGGCTGCGCGCGCAGGAGCGAAGACCAGCCTCCGGTGAGCGTCCTTCCCTTGGCGGTGCCGTTGCCGCGGCCGCACCTCCCAGGGCAGGGGGGGGGGGCGGCCTCAGAGCAGCCACGCCCCTCGCGCGCCACCGCTGCGTGTCCGAGGTTGGGTGGCCAGCCCTGCCATGCTGTGCGCGCGCGCGCGCGTGTGTGCGTGCGTGCGTGCGTGCGTGCGTGCGTGCGTGCGTGTGTGTGTGTGTGTGTGTGTGTGTGTGTGTGTGTGTCAGCCCCTCGGAGACCGACGACCCGTCCCTTCTTCTCTCCCCAAGAAGGAGGGCTCCTCCACCGGGCCTGCGTGCACCGTGGACTACGGGGAGCTAGACTTCCAGTGGCGAGAGAAGACCCCGGAGCCCCCGGCCCCCTGTGTCCCGGAGCAGACCGAGTATGCCACCATCGTCTTCCCGGGCAGGCCGGGCTCCCCAAGCCGCAGGGCTTCCGCAGACAGCCCGCAGGGGCCCCGGCCACTGAGGACTGAGGACGGACACTGCTCCTGGCCCCTCTGACCGGCTTCCTCGGCTGGCCCGAGTCCTTCAGACCCTCCGCCAAGAGCCAGGGGGGCACCTTCCCTGGAAGAGCACAGAGTGGTAGGGCAGCCCAGGAGGTGAGCCTGTCCAAGGGTGACCACGCCCACCCCTGCCAGCACCTGCCAGCCCTGCCCGGCTCCGTGGGCGGGGGAAGGAGCCTCACCCCGGACTCCAGACCCAGTCTCAGGCTGAGCTGGCCAGAGCCTCCCTCCTACACACGCCAGCTGCCTCCCAGGAGGGCCTGGTGCCTGGACATAGGGGCCCGCGGGTCCTGGTTGGAGACTCCGCCTTGGAGCAGGCCTGGTAGGTCCAGCACGGATCCCTCGTGGGGCGCACGGGGAAATGCACAAGGTCAGGGCTCCCCTGGGGCCTCGTGTTCCCCCAGGCCTGGAAGAGAGCTCCTGGCGGCGGTGGGGCCCCTCCACCCTCACGCGTGCCCAGGCCCGTCATGCAGCCCAGGAAACAGGCAATGAAGGGAGCTGGCGGAGCTGGAGTCACGCCGCCGAGGCCATCCTGGGGGCCCTGGTGTCCCCCGTGTATCCCCACTTCTTCTTGGCGCCCATTCACAGTGCTACTTAAAGGGGCCTCCGCCGGGCCCCCTCCAGGGCACTGGGGCAGGTGCGGGGCCCCCTCGGCAGGGACCCCTCCGACGGAGCCGCCACTCCCTGTGGCCTGCACACAACGTCCGGGGCAGCTGGGTGTGGGGGACTCTGAGGCATGTGTCCCTTCTAGGGGTTCACGCACACTTCCTTGCTCTGTTACACTGTAATTAAAGAGTGATGAAAGCTCTAAGAAAGGCGCCGAGGGATTCCCTGGTGGCGCAGTGGTTGAGAGTCCGCCTGCCAATGCAGGGGACACAGGTTCGTGCCCCCAGTCCGGGAAGATCCCACATGCCGCGGAGCGGCTGGGCCCATGAGCCATGGCCGCTGAGCCTGCGCGTCCGGAGCCTGTGCTCCGCGGCGGGAGAGGCCACAACAGCGAGAGGCCCACGTACCGCAAAAAAAAAAAAAAAAAATGGCGCCGAGTTTTCCTGCTCACTCATTGGACACCGGCCTGAAGAAGTAGGATGCGCCAGCCTGCCCGGCCTGGCCCTCACTATCCCAGAAACACACTGGCCCTTCAAGGCCCCTCCTCTCCGTCCCCACCACACTCACGCCCACAGCCTGAAACCCCTCCGTCTTCAGGGGGCCAGCGGGCACCGCCCCCCAGAAGCCCTCTCCAGGCTCCACGTCCCTGGGTCCCGTAACCCCCTGCCCCCGAACCTGGCACAGGACGTCCCCAACTGAGCAGCTGTGCCTGAATGTCCTGCCCCAGCCCAACGTGTCCCCACACCAGGCCGGCAGGGGGATGGAGTGGGCAGGTGAGCGAGTGGGCTGCCGCAGGCTATGAGTGAGCAGGTGCCAGGCTGCTGGGGGGGCTGGCATCTGTGGGGAAACCCAGTCCCTTCCCCTCTACAAACTGGATGATGGTTCAGTCCCCCAGGGAGGGGATGCACTGCCACCACACAGGTCATCGGCTCTTGTCCCTGACTACCGTGACAGACACCCCCAACCTCCCCCCCCCCCCCCCGCAGTGAGCCTCGTCCAAACCCGCAGGTGCCGGGAGCACAGCAGCCCCCACCAGCTCCTCAGCCCTCGAGCTCACACCCTGTGCCTGCCATCCTGGAGACTGACCCAGGCAGAGGGAGAGTCACCGGGTCTGGGACACTGGAGGGAACACTGCTGGTGAATTTTGCAGACGACGCGGGCTTTTGTGCCTGGAAAACCCAGGAGGTTCTGTGGGGAAACTGCTATGGCAACAGGAAAATCTAGTCCAGGAGCAGCTGTAAGATTAACATCCCGAAATAAATGGCTTCCGTACATCCAACGGTAACCACTTAGAAGAAAAAGTGATAGCGAATATTCCGCCTATGACAGCAACAGAAAAGATTGTGTTCAAGGCGTAGATTCAGTGAGAAAAGCACGAACCCGCAGGAGAGCAGAGTACCGGCGTGGCCTGGTGATCTGGGGAGGATGCCTCGACGCCATCGAGACGTCAGTTCTTCCTAATTATACAAATTTAATACGATCCCTGTGAAAACCACATTTCTGCAACCGTAAAGTTCATCTGGAAAAATAAACAGGCAAGTAACAGCCAAGAAAACCAGGAAAGGAAAGTGAAAGAAGAGCAGCTTTATCAGATCTAATACTGATGATCATTAAAACAGTGGCGTTAGCACATGAAAAGGCAGGAAGAGAGCCAATGAGTGGGGAACCATAGACTTCCTAGGTGGTGCTGGGACAGCACAGCTATTTGGAAAGTATAGTATAGTAAGGTAGATGCATCCCTCCTACCCTGTGCTTGCATCAATCCCAACCCTATGAGACACAGGAGAAAAACCTACCAGACCTTCACAGGGATGCCGGCTCACCCTAGGTGCCATGGAAGAGAAGATGGGGAAATTCAGCTGTGTAAATTGGGGAAAACCCTGTAGCACATCAAAAACATCATCACGAGCAGACTGGGGAAGGAATTTGCAATATCACGCAGAAGGGTAACGCTCCAATTATAGAAAGGTCTAAAGTCGGGGAGACAGCAAGGGCAGAGTTGCAATGGAAAAGCGAGCCAGAGAAATGACGGACTGTTCACGCACATGCCTCCCACATGTTATGTGCACACATATCCCTTAAACAGGGAAAGGATGCTTATTTTCACTCAAAATAAGGAAACTGCAGATCACAGCCACACCTATTCACCAGCCAACTCGGAAAGCTTGACTACACCCTGGGCGAGGATGCTGGGAAGCCGCTGCTTAGCACTTAGTGGAGCATTTGCCCTTCACTCCTGAGCCCCACCTGTGCAACACCTCCCGGGGGTACCAGCAGAAACGGGAAGCACGCGGGGTTCACTGTGCTGGACCTGATGGCTGAAGGTAGGGAGGCCCCGGGGTGGCAGGAGAAGGGGCCCCGCCCGAACTCTGGGTGAACTGGCTCCTGGGCGGCCGCCAGCCCTCAGGTGTGTGCAGGAGGGATGGAGACACTCGGCCCCGGAGCACGGAACCAGGTTGGGGTCCGGTCAAGAGACATGTGGGCAATCTGAGCATCAAAACTGCCAAAATTAACATGAAAAATCTAATTGATTCACACACTCTGAGCAAGTTTAAAAGACCACGAGCTCATACTGATACTGGAAAAATTTTTTTAAGATGAAAGATCAGGGAGGGAAGGAAGTGGCCTCGGGTGTGCTGGCAGTGCCGGCCGCCCTGGCAGCCGCGCTCAGATAAGAAGTGAGACCGAGAGCGACACTCAGCACTTTGCATCCGCCTTCCCGTAAGGCGGCCCCTGCCACCTGCCGCCTGTCGCCTCTCACTTTTTCCGTTCCCCTGCTCTGCCCCAGCCGCGTGTGTCACCGGCCTGGGGGGGCATCGCGCCCACCCCCCGCCCACACCCGTTCCAGCGGGTCAGTCTCTGCATCAGCGTCTGAGCATCTCACGGAGCCACAGCGTCGGGGAAGGGGGAGAGGGGGAGGGCGGGTCTCAGGGCTCCCTGCTCCCAGCCTGAGACCCCGGCAGCCCACCAGGTTCCAGGTGCTCCCTAGCCGAGCCCCACCTGGCAGCCCCTCTGCCCAGCAGAACACCCCCTCGGGCCACCTGGGCCCTCCCGGTCCCTGTGCGGGGGGAAGTGGGGGAAGTGGGGGTGGCCAGACACCTCACCATAGGAGTCCGAGGTCCCACAAGGCCTGCGGGAAGGGAGGGGGGCGCTGTGGCCAAGGCCAAGGCCAAGGCCTCCTGGCAGCAGAGCTCAGGTCTCAAACTGAGCCCAGCCTTGGGAACAGGGAAGCGGGCCTGCTGTGCGGCACCTGGGCTCTCAGCCCTTGTGGGTTGGTGGTCTGATGTGGACGGATGTCCCTATGGTCTGAGTGAGGTTCCTGAGTGTTTGGAGACTTCAGAATGTGGGGACCCCCCTGTGAGTGACCAAGGCGGTGCAGGGGACCCTTCCCGGGGGTCCTGTACCTCGACCCGGTTGGGCTGCCCCATCCGCTGGGGGGTGGCCTGTGTTCCTGGCTCCTGAGCCCACGCCTTGGGTGGGCAGGGGTGGCGGGGGCTCCCCACAGCCCTTGCCTCCCGCGGTTTGTGGTGCCATGGGCTTGCCTCAGGTCAGGGCCGCCTCTGAGAGCCACTTTAGGGGAAAGATGTGTCACCTCCCCATAGCCCTGCTTCTCGGGCCCCGTTATCTGAGCATCACAAGGCGCTCGGCTGCTGGGCCCTCGGGCGGGAAGAGGCTCCGGGCCAAGGCACCCACACGTCCAGGCAGATGGCGCCCAGCCTCACATCCGCCCCGAGGGGCGCCGGCCACCGGTGGCCTGCCCAGTGGGCACAGATCCACATCTAAGAGCCCCCCAGCCGTTTTGACTTCTCCCAGCCAGGGGTCCCAGTGGGGGTCGTAGCGCCTCTAGATTCAGCTCCTGTTGGTCCTTTGGGCAAAATGGGGCTGGCCCAAGGGCATGGCCTGAGGGCGGGGGGCGGGGCCTCAGGCACGCGTGTACCAGCGTCCCACCGACCCACCGACCCACGGCGGCAAAATCCATGATTGTTTTTTGTTTTTATCTCGGTCTGAATTCCGAAAATATACTATCAAATGCTATTATTCAGCCATTTAAAACATTAACTAATTAATTTACAAAATTCTGTCCATACACATTCATAGCAGCATTATTCACAGTAGCCACAAGATGGAAGCAACCCGCGTCCATCAACTGATGAAGGATAAACAGAATGTGGTCCGTCCATATGACAGAATATTATTCAGCCTCAAAAAGGAAGGAAATTCTGAGTCATGCTACACTGCGAATGAACCTTAAGGACATGATGGTCAATGAAATAAGCCAGACACAAGGGGATGGACACCTATGATTCCCTTATATGAGGTACTTAGGTAGTCAAATCATACAGAAAGTAGAATGGAGGGTGCCAACAGCTGGGGACGAGGGGTTGGGAAGTTAGTGTTCAGTGGGGACAGTGTCAGTTTAGGAAGATGAAAATGGGGCTGGGGTAGAGAATGGTCATTGCCACAGCTGTGGCAAGTCAGAGAGGCTGGAGAGCCGGGCGAGCTGATGCTGCGGCTGGAATCTGAGCTGTCAAGGGCAGAATCCCCTCTTCCTCAGGGAAGCTCAGCCTTTTCTCATAAGGCCTTCAACTGGTTGGGGGAGGCCCCCACGTTATAAAGGATAACGTGCTTTACTCAAAGTCTGCAGATTTAAATGTTAATCTCATCTAAAAATAGCTCTGTGGGCAGCTTCCCTCCTTCCCACCTTCCAAACACTCTTGAGAGACGGCACAGGGTTTGCAGACTAAAGAAGACCACGGCCCCGCCCCACCCCACGTTCATCACGGTTTTATTCTCGGTGCCGCTCTGAGCGCACAGAACCTCTCCCTTCTTCCCTGTTACAGACACTGCCCGGGAAGGACCCCGGCCACCAGCCCCCCCACGCCCCTCCCCTGTGGGTCCACACCAGGACAGATGCAAGCAAAAGCTCACGGTCAACTGGGGAGGGCAGGAAGGGCCGCCGTGCACCCATCAAACTGGAAAAACGAAAAAGGCAAACAGCGTGCAAGAAAACAGCCTTCTCACTTGTATGGATAGCTTGTGAATTACTACTCCTTTTAAGAAAATAGTCTGCTGTTATCGACTAGAATAAAACACTGCAGAGAGTCTTGCTCAGTCACCCCACAGTTGAGAATCCATCCCGCAGAAATCGGTCTTGGTTTGTAAAGACAGATGTTAAAAGATGTGCACTGCAGCTTTGGTTGCAGTGCAATAATAATAATAATAATAGAAGCCATCTGAATGTCCCCAGCAAGGAAATGTTGGCTGGCCCATGTACACCGATGCTCTAGAACACATCATGCCGTTACTAAGAAAGCATGAGCTAGGATGTGAGTCTTGAAAGACATCTGTGTTGCTGTCTGGACTCCGCAGGAAATGGACCCCAGGATGGAGGTTTGCAGCTGGGGGCATTGGGGTGAGGGAAGTGGCCGTAAGCCACACCAGACCACAGCCACGAGCCTCGCCCGCAGGGCACGCAGCCCGGCCAAGCACTGCTGCACTCGGGCGGTCAGGGGCAGGACCACAGTCATGCGACTATTTCACCCTGGTGCAAAGGGAAACACGTCCATGTATGTTCCCATTTATTTCCTCTTGTATGAACCGTGGGAGGGGAGCAGGCTGCTGTCACCTTTAGGGGCAGAATGGGGTGGGCCGAGACTCTGGGTTGACTAATTAAAACAAGCACTTGTGGCCACTGAAATTGTTTTAATGACACACAGCGGAAAACATTCAAAA
Organism: Aethalodelphis obliquidens; assembly: GCF_003676395.1. NCBI lineage: Eukaryota > Metazoa > Chordata > Mammalia > Artiodactyla > Delphinidae > Aethalodelphis > Aethalodelphis obliquidens. The sequence goes on from NW_020837946.1 coordinate 70,167, forward strand.
GACTCAATGTGGGAGCCACCAAATGGACTGCAAGTTGGTCTCTACCCCGAACTGTGGGATCAGCACAGGCCGCTGAGCCTCAACTTCCACATCTGGGAAATGGACATAATACCTGCTTCACAGGGGCTTTGACTTATTAAAGGGAATGGAGTGCACAAAGCATGTGACACACAGGAGACCTTCTGTTAAGTATTTTGTCCTTTCCCCTCTGCGCACACACAGAAACGGAGCACAGTACTGAAGCAGAGAGAGGGACGGAGGAGAGAGACAGCGCGGAGGAGGGAGGGAGGGAGACCCAGAGAGACAGAGACAGAGAGAGATGGGGGAGGGAGGGAGGGAGGAAAAGCCAGATAGACAGACAGAAAAACAAAGACAGAGACAGAGAGACATGGGGGGAGGGAGGGAGGGAGGGAAAGCTAGACAGACAGAGAGAGACAGACAGAGAGACATAAAGACAGACAGAGACAGACAGAGACAGAGGAGGGAGGCGATGACTGCAGCCAATCAGTCACAGCAAAGACAGAATTAGTGAGCTGGAAGAAAAGTCTAAGAGTGAAGCACAGAGACAGAAAATGATGGAAAACACACGGAAGAGAGTAAGAAGCATCCAGTGAGAACGGTAGCGTTCAGGAACGCGGGTCCCAGAAACCCTGGAACAGGATTAGGCAGCCAGTGTCGCCTGTTGGCGTCTCCCGTGGCCACTGGAACTAACTTGCTGACAGCAGCACAAACTCATCCCCCTTCAGCTCTGAAACGGGTCTCACTGTGCTAAAGTCACGGTGTCCACGGGGCCGGTTCCTTTTGGAGGCCCCGGGGGAGAATCCGCTCGCTGCCTTTTCCAGATTCCAGGGGTCACTGCATCCCTTGGTTCCAGGCCCCTCACCCATCCTCAAGCCCAGCATCGTAACACCGGCTCTCCCCTCTGACCCTCTGTCCCCCTTCTAAGTGCCAGCCCACCCAGATAACCCAGGACGATCCACCATCACGAGAGCCTTAACTTAATCACGGCTGCGAGGTCCCTTTCTCACGAAGATCACACACTCACAGGTTCCGGGGGTTAGGACGCCGACACCTTCGGGAGCCTGTATTCTGTTTACCAGACATCACGTCTGTTTCACATTTCCTTGGAGGTCCTGCCAGTCCAGTAAAACAAGGAAAGGAAACAAAAGGAACAGCATTGGAGAGGATACAACGCAACGGGCAGTCTGCACTAGACTGTTTGCAGTGCAATAATAGTAATAATTATTATTGTTAGAACCCCCAGCAAGGCCCGACCCGGCCTGGGGAAAGCACCACAGGCGCACGGCAGAGCCTGGGGAAATGCCCAGGGGCTGGTCCATCACGTTGGACCCGAGGAAGGAAGGAGGAGGCTGGGAGAGCCCAGGGCCATCCCAGAGGGCCTGGGGGGTCAGATCAGCCTGTGGGGCAGTGGGAGGAGGGGGCAGAGGAGCGGCTCCTGTGGGTCAGGCTGGGCCGCACCTGAGGACCAGTGGCTCCGGAGGCTGGACAGTGGGGCACTGCTCGAGGTACAGTCACCCAGGACCAGGGAAGCCAGGGCTACAGGCCCCAGCAAGGTTGACCCCTGCAGGCCAGCAGCTGGTTCCAGGCCCGGAGAGCGGGGAGGGCCTTCCCTAGCTCAGCTGCCCCCACAGCAGCAAGCACCAGGTGCCCTGAGCCCTCGGGGACCAGCCAGAGCAGGTGCAGGTGGCGACAGGCCTCGGGGTGGGTAAGGACGGTTTTAGGAGGGGGCCTGAGCTGCCCTGAGCCCAGGGACTCTCCCCACAGCCTCCCTCCCTGCCTGGGGAAGCCCTAACCCAGAGCCCTCAGCCGCGGCCTAGACCATGAGGAACCAGCATGGGGCCCCGAGGAAGCCACAGCTCTGGGAGGGACCCAGGCACCGAAGGCCGGCTCTGATCGCTTCAGAGACGTCACTCCACGGCCGGCCTGCGTGGGGCGCTCGATGCAGGGGACTCGCCCCGGCCCGCTGGGAGCCCCGTGGTGGGAGGAGCCTGCCCAGGATGCAGGTGCAGGAGTGAGAGGCTGGCGTCTGCCTGCCGTGCCCGCCAGGACTCCAGCCGGTGTCACAGTCCCCACACACGGACAGCCGGACCTGCCCTGGCTGGCGCTGGCCCTCCCCCAGGTGGGCCAGCAGCGCTTTCCCGAAGTTCCACAAACAGGGCAGCCTGAGTAACAGGTGTCTGTCCCCTCCCAGTTCTGGAGCCAGAAGCCCCACGTCAAGGAGTCCCAGGGCCGTGCTTCCTCCCCAGGATCCAGGGAGGGTCCTCCTGCCTCTTCCCTTCTGGGGGCTCCAGGTGTCCGTGGGCCTGTGGGCACGTCCCTCCAGTCCCGGGTTCCATCTTCACATGACTTCTCCCTGACGGCCCTTTTCTCTTATAAGGACACTCACTCCTGCCTGACTTAGAACCCAGCCTAACCCAGGATGGTCTCCTCTCAATCCTAACCTTAATTACATCTGCAAAGACCCTACTTCCAAACAGGTCACAATCTGAGGTTCCAGGTGGAATTCAGGGCACAATAATCACCCAGTCTGGAAGTGAGCACAGGACACTGCCGTACACACCTGTGACCTCTGGGCCTCTGGAAAGCCCCACCTGCCCGTCTTTGCTGGTTTCTGTGGCTCAAACCTGAAAACAGAAGAGCGGACTCAAGCCACTGCCCAAAAGCCCCAGGTAGAAGGGCTGTCCTTACGGGGGACTGAGGCGGCCTGGAGGTGGGGGGAGGTGCCTGGAGCCCAGTGGTGACCCCTGAAAGGTGGCCACCCCTGCAGGGACGGCTGACAGTGAAGGAGAGCAATAAGGGGGGGGGGGTGGTCTCCCGGCTCCCAGGGGACTGGCTGTTCTGAGTTCCCTGGGGACCCTTGGGCCTCCACTGCTCAGAGCCTTCCTGCACGTCCCCACCCTTGGGGAAGACCGTGTAAGCTGTCATGCTGTTCCGGAATCCAGGCTAAGGAGGTGATAGAAACTGGGGCCATCCAGGGACACCCCAGAGATGCTCATCCCGCATGACCAGCACCTGGGGAGACTGACCAGCCCCAGAAGGTCGCCCTGCAGGGCCCTCATCATGGAGCACCGGGGCCGCCAACAGAGCTGCTGGGGAGGGTGATAACATGCTAAAATGAAGTCATGTTTTTAAAACGAGTTTCTTCACGGCATCAGACAGAGATGCCAAAAGACCATTATACTGTGGCAGGCAGAAGGATATGTGTGGGCCACTGTTTTCTTTATCGTTTCATACATTTCCCAAATTTTCTACAATGAACACATTTTATTTTTATAACCAGAAAGAAGATGTTACAAAGAAGAGGAAATAAGAAGGTGCTTCCACGAGGGCACAGAGGGCCGGTCCTGGGAGGTGACCCATCCAGGGAGGGGCAGCCACCACGCTCCCCACCAGCCCCGCCGGCCGGCAGTGCAGACCAGGCACATCTGGGGCTGCCGCGCAGAGAAGGCTTTGCCTGTCCCCCTGCCCCGTGGCTGGCAGCCCCCAGCACTGGAGAGTCTAGCTAAGGGGGGCAGACCCCACAGTGACGTGGCTAGAGCACTGGGGACCCTCCCCAGGCTTCGACGTGGAAAGAACTGAGGAGAGACAGCAGGATCCCTTTATTTCTTGTTCATAAGCCAGAAAAAAGCCAGCAGAGCAAGAGGAAAGAGGAAAATGGTACAGGCGACCAAGCACCGCGGGCTAAGCAAAGGATCCCGGTGCCACGCTCCCACTGCCACACGCCCCAGCCCCTGCTGTCAGCCTTGGGAGGGGGCAGGGTGGGCCATGCAGGGCCAGCCGCCCGTCCACCCTGGGCCATCCAGGCCACCCTCCCTTCCGGCTGTACACCTCCTTCCTAAAGACCAGCCCTGCTTGGAGACTGTTACAACTGAGCTTCTGTGAAATTCAATGAGGTCCCACACAAACACTCACCCTCACGAACCTCCTTGGAGAAGCCAAGGAGCAAAGGCGCCTCTCCAGGATGGAGCCCCGTACAGGCCTGGGGTCACAGACGCCCCCACCCCGCCACCTCCCAGCATCCTCCGCCCCTGCTCCCCTCCCCGCTCCTCCTGGGCACCCGGGGCCAGGCCTGGCCAGAGGCCCATCAGGAGGGCCAGCAGCGCCCCAGAGGCTTGTCCCCAAGGCTGGGATGCCCAGTGCCCGCCCCAATGTTCCCCAGGACCTCCTGCAGGGAGAACATGCAGAAGGCGATCTCCTCATAGGAGACCCCGGTCCCACTCGCGTACAGACAGGCGAAGGTCAGGGCTCTCTCGGGGGTGGGCCTGATGGACGCCAGGTCAGAGTAGCCACTGGGGCCCTCGTGGATCGCCCAGGGCTCCGGGCAGCTGTGGGGGTCCAGGGGCGACCGGCTCAGGCAGATGCCCATGTGCAGCTGTGCCCTGCGCCCCACCGGGTGGGAATACAGCAGCCATGTGGGGCTCTGAGACAAGGCCGAGGCGGGACCGGGAGCTCGGGGGTCCAGGTCCCCCTGTTCCCCCCAAGCCCAGGCCCTGGGCCGGGCTCACCGGAGCCATCCCCACATCCCTCCGTCCCACCCAGCCCCCCGCCCCCTCGGGTATCTCCAGCACCCTCCTTCCTCTGGGGGTTCCTGGGGCCCAGGGCAGAGGTGTGGAGGGTGGAGGGTGTTCCTGGTACCCATGGTGCACCCTTCATTCTCCGGCCTGCTGGAGGGCGGGGCCGGAAAGCCCACAATGCTGCCCTGGCAGCCCCCGGCGGCCCCAGCCAGGGCGAGCACCAGCTCCCCAGGCAGGAAGGAGGCGCCCTCGTCTACACTGAGCACCTGCATGTGGCTGCCCAGAGGGCTCCAGGCACTGCAGTAGAGGATGCCACCAGCCTGCCCCCTGTCCCCCACCGCCAACTGGCCCTCGCCCGAGCGCAGGTTGGGCACGAGGCCCCCGTGGTGCCAGGTGCGGAGAAGGAGTGGGGGCCAGTCCCGCAGATCTCACCAAAGCACTCTCGCCGGTCCACGCGGTACATGTAGGCCGGCACCAGCAGGCGGCCCGAGCACAGCCGGATGCCATGGCTGGAGCCGACGGCAAACGTGGCCCAGTCTGCAGGGAGGAGGGGCTGCTGGTACCCCCGATGGCAGCACCACCACCCTGGGGGACGGGGAAGACGGGGGCCAGCACCACCACCCTGGGGGACGGGGAGGACGGGGGCCAGTTCCCGGGTTAGGGGACAGCTCAGGGGGCAGCCATCGGCTCACTGTGCCCCCACCGTCCGCTCCTTCCGGCCACCCCCAGGCTGTACAAGCCTCCTGGGCCATTAGCAGGAGCCACGAGCCCAGGCAGGCCGCTGGGCCAGGATCTCAGCGGGTGAGCGGAAGGCCAGCCCCCAAGTGTGCGTGCTGTCCAGGCAGAGGGGCAGCTGAGGGCAGGAGGGTCTGGGCAGCCCCTCCTGGCAATGGGCTCGAGTCCCCTGGGGTGGGGTCCACACCAGCAGATAGCTCTTTAGATCCACTGTGCCCTGTCTGGGTCTCAGAGCCTGCCCCACCCCTCTGTTTAGCTCCTACCTGCCAGGGCCTAGGTGACCCCTGGGTCAGCTTCCACATGCCAGGGTCGGAGTGGCCCCGAGGGCAGTTGGTGGTCAGGCCCTTGGGGAAGGGGCAGCGAGAGCAGAGGGAAAGCTCTGGTGTCAAGCCGACCTACCCAGCTGCAGGTCACGCCGCAGAGGTGCGCGGCGTTCTCGCCCGCAGCGATCTGCGCGGCCTCGCGGGTGCGGCCGCGCACGGCGATGAAGAGTAAGACTGGCCGTGCGCGCGACGTGCACCGGGCAGGGGTCCCTGGAGCGGTGCTCGTCCAGGACCGCTGTCCCCAGCACGCCCGTGGTGCCGCACTGCGGGGAGGGGGCCAAGCCTCAGTCCCCAGCCCTTCCGCGCGGCGCGGCCCCCGCCGCCCACCCCGGGCTCACCCGCACGGAGCCCCCAGCCAGCATGCCGGTCCTCTGCATCAGGCGGTGGGCGTGGGCGTCGTCGGGGCTCAGCCGCTGCTCCGCGAAGGCCAGCAGGGTGGGCCCGGAGGGCACGGGCAGCAGTGAGGGCACGCGGTACGTCAGGCCGGCCCTCTCGCCCTGGAAGAGCACGGTCCACGCGGGGACACGCAGGGCCCCATGCTCTGCGGGCGCGGGCCCAGGACCCCAGAGTCAGCGGGGTCCCTCCAGATGGGCAAGGGTTTTCTGCGGGTGCAGGCGCCGTGCCCCTGCCCCGGCCCAGCCCGCCTTCCTGTGCCCACCCGGAGACCACCCTGTCCCAGGGCCCCTCACCCCCGTCCAGGGTGGTCCCTCCCCAACGGCTATTGCACCTCAAATGTCTGGAATCTGCGCCTTGCGCCTCTCAGCATGGCCCACGGAGAGGGAACTGGTTGGTGACAGGAGCGGGGTAGCCTGGCCAGAGCCCCTCGACCCTGTGCACCCACGTGCTGGGGACTTGCGGTCATCACAGAGCCTGCCCGGCAGGAGGCTGCCAGGGGACCCCAAGGCTCTGGACAAGGAGGGGTTCAGTGTCCCCAAGCAGGGGCCCCACAACCACAGGAGCCGTGCAAACAGACACGCAGAAAAGGACACAGAAAGACACGAAACACGGAAACATGGGAGACACAGAGGAAGACACGCTCACATGTGCTGCACGCAGATGCCAGGCTTCCGCTGCCATCACCCTCTCAGACCTGGGGTCCTGGGGGTGGCCAGGAGACGTTTAGAGGGTTGCCTGCTGACCCAAGGGGGGCCCAGCAGCTCTCCTGCAGATAAGGTCCTGAACTCCAGGCCCAGTAGGACATTTGCGAGGTGGGGGACCCGCCGCCCTGCCCCCCGGGCTCCTAAGCAAGGCTGGGGGACGTGGGGAAGCCCAGCAGAGCCACCCTACCTATGGGGTACCCCAAACAGCTCACACGTGTACCCCAAGAGAGCTAGGGGCGGTACAAGCCAGTGGGGCAACAAGAGGGACCCCAAGGAGGCCAGAGAGGTCACCGCCCTGCCGTCCAGCCCCTGCCCCTTCCAAGCAGAAAGGAACCAAGTGTGGGGTGGGGGGTTTAGTCTGCAGTAGGGGTTAGGGGTTTGAACTTGAAAAGCAGCGGCTCCCACACAGTGATGGGAGGAAGATGAGCGCCCTCCATGACGGAGCCCCCCAGAAGCGGGAGCACACACACGAGAGAAGCCAGGCTGGGGGACAGGGCATGGAGGCTGGGTGCGCTTCTCAGAGCTGAGAGCTAAGAGGGGAGGGGAGGGGCGGGGGGAGACCACAAGCCAGGCACCAGGAGCGCCCCAGCAGGAGGGAGCGTCGCAGGGTTCAGCCACCATGAAGAAGGCCACAGCCCAGGCCCCACGAAGCCTGGCTCCCTAAACCTTGGCTGGTCGCCCAGCCCCCTCGCCCACAGGCCCAGGTTCCTGCAGGGGTGACGGAGCGTGGCCTGGGCGGCCTTTCTGGGGTGGGGTCACCTGAGGGAGGCTCAAAGGGCGGGGCCTCAGGTGTGGGTGCATTGGGGGCACACACAGTCTGCAATCCGCCGACCCCCTACCGGGGGTCCCGTTCTGATTCGCACAAAGGTGGGCTGGCCAAGCCCCCACCCAGGGATGGCAGTGAGTCTGCTCCCTGCAGCGCAGTGGGGTCCAGGGGCTGCGACCGGAACCGGAGGTGTCTGAGCAGCTGAGGGCCAGACGCGGCGGTAACCAGACAGGGTGCTGGGGGGAGGGGAGTCCCTGTACAGCGAGGCCGGAGCACATCAAAGGACACAGTCGGGATGGAGAGAGTGGGGTGACAGGAATGAATGCACACATACGCCTCCATGCCTGAGGTCCCCCAAACAGACAGACACAACCACCTCTGCCCAGGACCGCCTTCTCCTGGGAGGCTCCCTGGGGCAGTGCACTAGCCCCACCACGCTGCCCCCTGAGCCCAGCAGACCCCTGCCCAACGCCAGGTCCGCCCACCCCACCATGCCTCTGGGGCCTCTGAGAGCAGCTTCCCGTGTCCTGGAAGCCCTGGGCCCCCACCCCCGCTCTGCATCCAAAGAGCAATTGTGCCCAAGCAGGAAGCAGGTGCAGGTGCCTCATGTCCCTCCAGGCTGAATGGACACAAATGGGACACTCTCTGCATTTGGTTTGCTCTGCAGGGCCCAGGACCGCCAGCAGCTGGTGCCAGAAGCAGAAGGGGCTCAGGTCCAGCCCCCACTGTGGGACGGGGCAGCAGGGATGGAGGCCTGCAGGATGCAGGAGGATGCAGCTAGCTGGGCTGTCTGCTCACTGCGCACAGTGGGACGGGCTGCCGGGTACTAAGAGCACCTGCGCCCGGGCCGGGCCCTGCTGCAGAGCCCCAGAGCCTCGGGGGGGCCCTCAATCTAAGAGGGAGAGCAGGCCTCCCAGGCTGCTGGCCCTGCCCAGCTGGGCCAGTGCAGCAGGTTCCAGGGCTTTGGCTCGACCAGGATGGCCGTAACCCAGCGTTCAGGGGAGTCAGCACCCGTAAGTCTCCATGCCCATCTACCCTCCCCAGCGTGGCCCTCCCCAGGTGATGCAACACAGAAGGGGAACCGAGTCCTGGAGAGGAGATGGGACCTCCAAGACAGTCTGGTCCCCTGGCCCTGGACCCAGGCAAGTTACTGGGGGTCATTCTGCCCCAGCAGGGGCCTGCCCCGAACTCCTGCAGCCGGTCCTGTCTGGGCTCCGCCCTGGAGCACGAGCCAGCCCAAGTCACCTGCCCCACACCCTCTGGGCCAGCACGTTTGTCCCGTGGGCCTGCTGGCGCTGGGCACACTCAGCCTGCGGGGCTATGAAACGCATGCATACGAAGGGCACAAGCCCTTTGCACACAAGATGGGCAGACTTGGCTGTGTCACCTCAGGATGGGTCTCCAGCCTAACCCGGGTGTCCTGTGACCTGTCCCGGGCAAGGACTCAATTCAGACACTTCTGCCTGGTGAAGCGTCACCTATGGGCCCAAGTGCTCATGCTTGTTGGGCAGGGCCCCGACACCCAGCCTACACCTACCCCATCCTCTAAATCTACCCCGAGGCCCTGCAGGAAGTCGTCCCATTGCGGGGGGCCCATGTGGCAACTCTGGCTGAGGGCCCTCCGTCCACAAGCCCATTGCCCTCAGGCCAAAGAGAGGCAGGTCCTGGCCCCCGAGGGCCGGGGATATAGGTGAGCAGGGAGGGGCCTCACCAGGCCCCGCAGAGCTGGCTGCAGGGCAGCTGCAGGAGTGCTTGCCTCTCCGACCCACTCACAGGCAGAGACAAGGGCCCACTCTGTGGCCGGGAGCTGCGAGCTGGCACAGCCCCAGGGCTGTGTCAGGATCCAGGACCGTCCCGCCAGCCGTGCGACTGTGGTGCAGCACAGAGAGGGGTAGGTGGTGAAGAAGGGCAGCCAGGAGGGGGCAGTGTCCAGACAGGGCCACACAGGGCTCCTCTCTGCTGGTCAACTGGCTCCACCCTGGGCCCTCACCCTCCAACAAGGCTGTGCTGGGGGTGGGCCACCACCAGGGGCCACAGCTGACCTCCGAGGGGGACATGGGCGTCAGCTGCCCCCAGAGATGCCTCCCATCACGACTTGGGTGCCTACCTGCCGTTCCCTCAGCCCCCAAGATGCCAGCCCCTTTGGCCCTCATGGGCCCCACATCCTACCCCTGTGTCTGGGCCACCATCTCCTCCCCATGCCGAGGCCACACACCAGAGCCGGGCACCGGCAGGGCAAGGCGGGGCGGGGCAGCGGTGGCACCGTGGCACCCACTCTACGGAGGTGGCCCAGATGTGGCACACATCACCTCTGCCCCCTCCAGGGGCCCCAGGACGTCTCCAGCCAGCAGCCCATGCCCACATAAAAGCTCAGGGGTCTGCCGTGAACGGAAAGGGGAAGGCAGTGTGAAGGAACGGCTCACACAGCCTCCCGCCTCTGGAGCCCCGTCCAAACCAGAAGGCAGGATCTACCTTCCTCCCCTGTCCCCCAAGTCCAAGCCAGGTGCCGTCTCACAGGCTGCCCACTGAGAACTGGGGCCTCCAAGTCCCCGCAGCACCTGTTCGAAGCCCCCCAGCCAGAGCAGGGCTGCCTAACCAGGGTGCCCGGGGGCCACAGAAGGAGGCGGCCCGCACACACACACCTTGTTCCCTCTCTCAGGAGTTTTCACGTTTTAGTTAGATGCCAGCTGTTTTAAACCTAGAGACTTCACATAAAAACCTGTATTTCCAGCTTCTCTTGAAAAATCAGACGGTCTGTCTCCCCGGCTTCCCCCACTCCCATGGGCACTGCTAGCTGGGACACGCACACCCCATCCCAGTCACCCGCAGCCCTGCTCACCAACCCTGACCCCAGCATCACAAGGCCTGGAGATGCCCCTCCAGAGAGGAGATTCACAGACTCTGCACTCCCAGCTTTATTGGTTGTGTAGGACTTCGCGTTTTAAACAACTGAGTTTGTCTTGGATGGACACCCAGATTGTTTCTGAAGTTCTCTGTTACAAACCATGTACACTTTACGTTGTAATAAATACCCCCAATTTTCCCTCCAGAAAGACAGCGCCAGTTTACATTCCTGCCAACCTCAAAGGCAAGAGTAACCGCAATTGAATTTCTATGGTAACGTCGCGTTCTTGGTTACTGTGCCCCTGAGCACAGGCCCACGCCCACGGGCCCAGCACTGCTGGCAGCGGTGATGGCCTGACACCCACTCCCTTGAGACAGCCTGCTCTCTGTATTAAGCGGCAGCAGTACTTTCTGCTTATCCTGGACTCACTCGCTTGCCCCTGTCGGCTGAGTTTGCTTTGGGGGTTAGCAGAGCTGCCTGATGCTCAGGGCAGTGAGTTGCTTTGAGTCTTTCTTTAAATCGGGGTCATTTTGCCCATTCTTTGCTTGGCTATAGGTTCTCATCTATGGCCCTTACTCTCCTTCCCAGACTCCTATCAGGTTGGCTCATCCTGGATCTGAGTCCCCATCTCCACTCTCCCTTGGGATTTCCTTCTTTGCATTTTCCTCTGGGTGGAGGATGCAGGAGCCTCCAGAGGTTCTCCTGGCTGACCCTGGCTCTCTGCAGTGTCCATCTATCCTTCACGGTCTCTATTCCATTTTTTCAGAAGTCATTTTTTCTGTTTCCAAATATTCTCTTTTATTCTCAAGTATGCCGCAATATGTCCTCTAATCTTACTGAAAATTCATTCTTCTTAAAGTCCCTCCATTAGGGGCTTCCATGGCGCAGTGGTTAAGAATCCGCCTGCCAATGTAGGGGACACGGGTCCGAGCCCTGGTCTGGGAAGATCCCACATGCCGCGGAGCAGCTAAGCCCACGCACCGCAACTACATCACGCCGTGGCCAGTCACCTCCACCTCTCCGTGGGGTCAGCCCCCAGTCTTCCTCTGAGCTGGCAGGGCGGAGACTCTGCTCCCCTGCAGGCCTGGCAGGGCTGCCCACCTCCAGCCACATCCCATCCCTGGGGCTGAGGGGTGGGCGGCCTCCTTGCTCCCCCCGGCTCCCCGACAGCCTGCTTGCAGCCCTGCCTGGGGCTTTCCTCCCACCCCCGGGGCCCCTCCAGCCGCTCTCCGCGGCCTCCGCTCTGAGCGGTCCTCTTACGTAACCTCTTCTCACACTGCAGCAGCTTAGAGGTTTTAAGGTGAAAATCAGAAGCTTTTTCTTTTTCTTTTTAATAAATTTATTTTATTTACTTATTTTTGGCTGCGTTGGGTCTTTGTTGCTGTGCGTGGGCCTTCTCTAGTTGCGGCGAGTGGGGGCTACTCTTCGTTGCGGTGCGCGGGCTTCTCATCACGGTGGCTTCTCTTGTTGCAGAGCACGGGCTCTAGGCACGTGGGCTCAGTAGTTGTGGCACGTGGGCTTCGGTAGCTGTGGCTCGCGGGCTCTAGAGCGCAGGCTCAGTAGTTGTGGCGCACGGGCTTAGTTGCTCCACGGCACGTGGTATCTTCCCGGACCAGGGCTGGAACCCGTGTCCACGCACTAGCAGACGGGCTCCTAACCGCTGCGCCACCAGGGAAGCCCCCCAAGAAGCTTTTTCTAAGCCAAACCCAACAGCACCCTCAGCCCCTCCCTCGCCACCTGCAGGCACATGTGGCGCCTGTCCTCGGGCAAGTGGCTTGTGAGGAGCTGCTTCGGGAGGTGGGAGGTGTCTCCCCACCCCCACCCCACCGCGGGGTCCACTCCTGGTCCGAAGGCGCCTGTTGTTGGCGCCTGGCTGGCTCCCTCGCTCTGCCTGTGACGTTTTGTGTGACCGCAGAGCCCGCAAGCCTCTGGATGGGTGAGCCTCCCCAGGCCCCGACTTGACACGCGCTCCGGGTGTCCTGCCGTCCGTGCCTGCGGCCCCGGGGAGGGCACGTGTTCTCCGCGGGCACAGCCCACACCCGGGCTCTGCAGTGTGGTCCACACGGCCCGTGTCCCCGCAGGTTCTGAGAGTCGCCTGCTGGATGCGACGGGGTTTCCTCTGGTCTTCCTGCTGTTCCAGCGGGTTTTTCTGGACGTGTGAAAACCCAAGACCTCCCTGTCCTTGCGGAGCCCACGTTTTAGCATCACATAAGCGGGGTCCGGCTGGCAGGCCTCCTTCCTGCGTTCCCTCCGCAGGCCGCGTTGTTTCACTGATTCCAGGACACCATCCACCAAGACGGCACAAAGACCAGAGGACAGGGGGCCTCAGAGGCAGAAGGGAACCATTGCTGGTCAAGGTGGTGCAGAGGAAACGGCACGTCCCACCCCAGCTGCTGTGGGCCCTGAAACAAGGCCCCTGGCCCGCGGCGCCGCACCCCAGGCCTCGTCACCGGCAGGAAATGCCTGGTGTGTGCCTGCCTTCTGTGACCCGCCACTGCCACCTCCTCCAGCCAGGGCGCTGGGCAGGGCGGCCCCGGCTCCGTCCCAGAAACAACTGGGAAATCACCAGCCTCAAACCTGGCTTCCAGAGGGTCAGAAGCTGAGCACCACAGGCCATCCGCTGACCTTGGAAGGATGGAGGACAGACAGGAGAGCCACCAGGGCTCTCGGGAGCTCCATCGTGCTGAGTGCCCAGCCGCGGATGACGGAAGAGGGGACAGAGCCAGCCATAGGGCCAGCGAGGCTGGAGGGACCCACTGCAGGGCCCCCCAGGCAGGCCCTGGAACCAGGCGAGGCCACAGGCAGCCGACAACGGGTGGGGAGGGGACCTGCATTTTAAATCCTGGCAGAGAGCAGGAAGGGTCAGTTGGAGGCAGTCACGGGTGTCCCGACACGCCCGCCCTGCTGGGCTGGCGTGGGGGCTGGAGATGGGCCCTGGCCCGGGCCCTAAAATCACGCTGGGGCCAAGACACCCCCAGGAGAACACCCACCTCCCCCAGGGTATGTCCCACCCGCAGCCAGAGGACCCTGGCCGGGCAGGTGGACCCGGGCCAGCCGCGTCAGCAGGGGCAGGGGCTTGTGTCCCCTTTGGAGCAGGCTCTGCTGGGGCTGCCCCTCTCCTGGGTGACAAAGGAGGGGACCGTGGATGCAGCCCATGCCCAGCCTCACCCATCCAGCCCAGCAGCAGCCACGGGACCTCTGAATCAGTTTGCGCCTGGCTTGTTCACGTTTTATGAGAGTGTACGTGCACTTGGCAAAAAAAAAAAAAGGCAAAGCATCCCAAAAATATAGAAAATGATACCCCCTCCCCACCCAACCCGGCCTCCAGGCGCCCAGAGTGAGTCCCAGCTGCGGTCTTGACACGCAGGAAGGTTCTGTTTGAACCGGCTTCCAAGAGTCGACGGCCTTTCTCAGAAGCAGGAGGTGAGCTGCCCCCTCCGTCCCCTCCTCTGGCCGTCCCTCTGTCCAGGGGCCACAGAGGCACACACCCGCCTCCTTCTCAACAGACACACGGCCAGCGACACGGCCACTGACTGACACCACCTGCAGACGGTGCTCCGTGCATGGCCTGGGGACACGCCGGCACGTGCGCCATTTGTGTGCAGGTGTGTGAGCGCGTGTGCACGCGCACAGGTGGACCCTGAGGGGCGAGCCCCAGGAGTAAACCGCAGGGCCAGTGGATACCACTTCACTTTTTGACACTTTGGGGGCCAGCTTATCCTTCAAGGACATGGAGGGGTCCCCCTGCCACTTGCTCCCTCCCACCCCCAGTCACTAGGCCACCTTCTCGAAGCCCTACCCTTACTCTAGCAGGAAATGCCTCAAAGTTTTAAGCCCTCTAATAATCCATGCATTACTTTAATTCTCCAAAAAAAACTTGCTTAGTCCTAAAACTTTTTATAGGAGGTATCTCTGCATCACAAAGCCCCTCACTGCACATTACCCACGTAAGACCACGCCTCAGCGGCCCGATGAGGCGGGGCTCCAAGCCACACAGTGGGGGACAGGGACGGGGGATGTGGCATGGGGATGGGAGACGGGGACAGGGATGCCCTGTCCCCACACACAGACTGCCAGGCCCCGGGTCGCTGACGCTGGGTGCTTGAGGAGCAGGGTACACGGGCACTTCACCTGGGCTTTTATGAGGTTGTTTTTCTAAGAACAGAAGGAAGGAGAGTATCGTGATTTATTCCCACTTTTACTGGAAGTTCAGGGCAGCCAGAAACAGAAAACGTGTCCGGCCTCCCAGACTGTCTGCACAGCCCGAGCAGCTGCCCCAAGGACCAAGGTCAATGGGGAGGACCCGGTCGGGGTGACTGAAGATGCTTGTGCCGGGCGGGGCTTCTCACCCGGCACTACTGACATTCGTGGTCAAAGCAGAACCGGAAGGACACATCACAGCAAACCACCAAGTGCAAGAAACCAATGCCTGTCTTCCAACAACGGTCTTGCCAACTCACGGGCCTTCTGGAAAACGGGGGAAATGACACCTTCCACGGTGGGGGGCATTCCTGTCACTGGCTCAAATGTGACTGAAAGTCATCTGTAAAGCGCCCGACGGCCCGGGCTCTGCTGGTCAGAGCTCCGCGTGGACCCACCTCACGGTGCTCTGCTGCCCACATGGAGTTCACCACCTCTGCCCAGGGCACCTTGGAGGCTCACGCTGTGTGGGGACCAGCGGAAGGACCACCCGTGCCCCCTCCCAGAGCTGCACCCCACAAGGTGGAATCCCAGGGGCCACAGGCAAAGCAGGGGCAACCTGGTCTATTCTGATTGGGCAGAATGGCTCACCCACCTGGCCTGTCCAGGACCTGCAAAGGGACGGAGTGCCCGCCACGAGGATGGAGTGAGGACGGGGCAGCCCTCTCCACTCGGCCCACCCAACAGAACTGGCAGAGCACCCGGAGGAATCCTGCCGAGAGCCACGTGCCCCAGGCTCCACAGGGCCAGCTCCCCACCGCCAACCACGGGCCCGGGCACCCCGCCTGCCACTGGCTCCGTCGAATGGAGGCCCTGTGAGCCCACGCCAGGCCTGCGGGAGCGCCCCACAGGCAAAGCCAAGGATCGAGGCCCCCTCCCGAGTCTCCCGCTGACCGTAGCGGGCGTCAGGTGCGGGTGGGCAGCGTCTTGTAGGGGTTCAGGATGCCCTTGGGGTCCAGGAGGGCCTTGAGCTGCTGCATGAGCTGCAGGGCCTCGGGTGGCTTGCTGTAGCCAAGGACGTCCTTCTTCTTGAAGCCCAGGCCATGCTCGGCACTGACGCTGCCCCGCTGCCTGGCCGTCCACTCGTACACGTAGGGCTCCAGGGTGCCCAGCAGCGACGGGCTGAAGGCCTCTGCCGTCACGTTGAGGTGCAGGTTGCCGTCCCCTGGAGGGACGCGCAGGTCAGGCTGGGCCCCCCTTTCCTGAGAGCCCCCAGCCCCGCCCCTGCCCTGCCTGAAGGCCACCGGAGGAGTGCCGGCCCCACCCACCTCTGCCCTCACAGCCGGCTTCCAGACCTTCACGTCACTGGCCACTGACCTGCTGGTGACCACTCCCCTCCTCTGGGGGCTGCAGCTCCCTTGGCTTCACATACGTTTCTCTCCAAGTTCTCCCCAGCCCCCCATCTCCACCCGCACAGCCTAACCTCCAACCCTTCCCCGAGGGCTCCAGACTGAGAGGAACGAACACCCACCCGACCTGCGAGAGCCCCAGGCTGGACCACCGATGCCTCCACAGACCTGGGTCCCCAGTGCCCAGGAGGTCTCGGACCAGGTGACCTGGGGGCCTCTGACCCTGTGACCTGGGGCTTCTTAGACCCCCTCCCTCCATGTACATTTGTCAAATGCAGGGAGCAAACCAGGGATCCCTCTCCCACCAAAAGTGGTTCCCACTGATACCCTCAGGGTGAAGGCTCTGAAAACAAGGGTCTTTCCCAAGGGAAACACTGCGGGGGGCGGGGGGGGGAGATAAGCTTATCTCCACTGACACTCAGATATCCACACCAGCAGCCAGCCTGCATGTGCTTGCGGGCCCCCGTGGCCCCAAGGCCATTCCTGGCTGCGGGCTGGGACCCAGCCCCACTCCCACCCTCCCCACCTTCTGCACAGGCAAATCACCCCAACTCGGCTTCAAATAATTCCCACAGATACAAGCCTAAGATACATGAGCCCCAAATTGCAAACACACAGAAAAGAAACCATGATGACCAAGACCTGCAAGGACCTGCGACCTGGTGATTTCCAGAAACGGAAATAAATGTTTCACGTGTTTAAAGAAATGAGAGAGAAAAAAATATAAGACACTGACCAGGGAAAGCTTTTAAATACCCAGGCTGATCTTCTAGAAATGAAAAATACGGTCACTGAAATGTCAACAAGCAAAGAGAGATTAATGAAATGGAAAACAAATCACGCACACAGAGGATCAGAGCCACAGACAACAGGAAAGACAGACAGACGCGTGGGGACATCGCGAGCCCTCGACTGAAGCGCCAGAAAGAAGGGCCGGGCGGGGAGAGACGATATTTGCAGAGACCACAGGGGAGCGATTTCTAAAAGCCAAGCCCACCAGACCCCAGCAGGGCATGCCAACGCTCACCTAAACCAAGCAGAGTGAAGCCCAGGAACCCCGAGGAAAAGGGGAAGATCTTAAAAGGAACAAACAGGAAAAAAATGGACTCCTTTCAATGCAACCACACTCGCTGACAGCTAACTTTGCAGCAACAGAAGTCAAGACGGCAGAATGAGGTCTTCACTCTGCAGAGAACAGAACTGTCAACAGAGAATTTTGAAATCCATCGGAAAAAAAACACCGAAAAACAAAATTCATACATTTTCAGGTAAATGAAACCCGAGACATGCTGTCACCTACTTTCCCACACTAGAGGCAATTCTAAAGGCAGGGCTGTGACCCCAGGTCAAAGAAGGACCAGAGGTGTGGGTGAGTCTAGACAAACACTGACCTCGTGGAGTAATAACAACAGCACTGCTGCTATCTGGGGCTAAAAAACACGATGGAACACACTCCAAAACACAGTGTGTGACCAGGAGCAGATGGTGACACCAAAATGACAGGGTCCCAAGTGCTGATCAGGGCTTTCAGGGAAACAGAACCAGTAGGACACCTGCAGATGCACACAATGTACAGAGTGGGGGTTGGGGGGAGGGAGAGGGCTAGGAGGATGGAGGGACAGAGAGAGGTCAATTTTAAGGAACTGGCCCACGACTGTGGGGATGTGGGAGTCCAACCTGCAGGGTGGACCAGCATCTGGAGACCTGGGGACGAGCAGACGCTGCAGCTCGAGTCCAGAGGCTGTGGGGAGAATCCCCTCCCCGTCGGGGGACATCTGTATCTTCCTCTTCAGGCCTTCGACTGCTTAGATGAGGCCCACCCACATCATGGAGGGTAATCTGCTTTACTCAAAGTCTGCCAATTTAAATGTTCATTTCATCTTAAAAATACCTTCACAGCAACATTCTAGATTGGTGTCTGACCAAGAATCGGGGCAACACAGCCCAGCCAGGCTGACACACAAGATGAACCACCACACCACACTGTCTGGTAGGGGGATCATGATACTGATTAACTTCCAACCCTGCTAAGGTAGGGCCGCCCTGATAAGGCTACAATTCTAGGGCTACTGCCGAAAGAATAGATAGGCACAATTCCCTCATTAGTAAATGGAAACAAGTTATACGAGAAAAAACACCAACCAAAAGAAGGTAATAAATCAGAGAAAAAGAAATAGAAGAAATGAAGGACAAACAGAAGGCCCAAAGTCAGACGAATCCAGGTCACTGAGTAATTACAGTCTATGTAAATTACAAAATATGCCACCTCAAAACAGCCTGCTTTGGCATAAGGATTATTTTGAGCTGAAGGCAACTGAAAAGAAACAGGCACAAGAAAAGCTCTCTGCCCTCCGTCCACCTAAAAGCAGGACACGAGTGTGTAAAGGTGTCCCCACATTCCAGCAAGGTCAGGGTACCCACCTGAGACAACTCTGGCCTTGGTCTACACAAGCCTCACGTCCATTAGCCTCCCTGTGTGTTTATGCACCTTCCCACAATTTGCTGCCCAGAAGTTCTGTCCTCTTTCTTCATCTGTACCATCTCCAAAGGTGTACTGTTCTTTGCTAAGATGCCCTCTAAGTCCAAGTTCTAACTGAAACCAAGCAGGACCCTGTGGGGCTCCTGCGCAAGGGAGCCTCTCTGTTCTGCCTCCATGACCTTCCCTGAGCTCCAAAGGGCAGATTCAAACAGCTGCTAATCAGGGAAGGGAGGGGAGGCAGAGACAAGGGAGGGGCGGCCAGGAAACAACAGCGCAGCCTTGGGCCAGGGTCCTGGTCCCTCCTCAAGGGACACACAGAACAGTGTATTTGAGCTCTTTACAGAACTAAAACCCCCAACAAATGGAAGATGTCAGCATTCTTCATTCCAGAAAAGACCACCTGAGGCCAGATCAAAGGCGCGCAGGCCCTGCACACACAACCTAATCTCGTCAGCAACCCCACCCTTGAACCATGGCTATAAAACTCCTCACCAAAAACCTCCCGGGTTGGGACCCACAGTTTTTCAGGGCACAAGCCCACTGTGTCCCCCTCTGCCTGGCAAAGTAATAAAGCTATTCTTTTCTACTTCACCCAAAACTCTGTCTCCGAGATTCCATTCGGCACCGGTCACCGAGGCCGAGTTTTCGGCATCAAACTGACAGCCCGCATCCCCTATCTTCAGAATTAGCAGAGGCACCAGGAGAAGCAGAGGGGTCTACTGTCACAGCGAGAGCTCCTCTCGGCAGCCAACAGCCGAGCACGTTCCAGGAAAGGGGCGGCACAGAGTGCACACTTTACCTGAAGGGCCTGCAGGGAGCACACTCCTCTCAGGCACCCACCGAACGGACATGGAAACTGGCTGCACCCTGGGCCAGGGACACGCTGCAACTGAAGATGAGTTCCACCCAGCTCTCTGCCCACAGCACAGTCAACAAGCCCATGATCTTTAAAATGGCTAGAAAACTCCCATATGTTTGGAAATTTAAAGACACAATACTGCCTACCTCATGGGTCAAGGAAGCAATGACAATGGAAATGAGAAAATATTCAGACCCGAAAGATAATGACAGTGCCATCAGACAGGGTGGGACCTGGGGCTTCCCTGGTGGCGCAGCGGTTAAGAATCCGCCTGCAAATGCAGGGGACACGGGTTCGAGCCCTGGTCCGAGAAGATCCCACATGTCGCGGATACAACTAAGCCCGTGAGTCACAACCACTGAAGCCCGCACACCTAGAGCCCATGCTCCACAACTAGAGAAAGCCTACACGCAGCAATGAAGACCCGACGCAGCCAAAAAATAAAATAAATAAATAAATAAATGTAAAAAAAAAAAAAAAAGAAAAGAAAAGCACTAAAATCATTAACTTCAGCGGTCTGCTTTTCGTGATTAGCAGTAATATTTTGATATTCGACTACAAAAACTCCTCTATATCCTGGTTCCTCCTTTGCCTCTTTGACGCCGTCCCTCTGAGCTATCTGACAGGTTGCCTCCCATCCTATGTCCTCAGTATGGTCCCCGAATAAAACTTAACTTACAACTTTTAGGTTGTGCATTTTTCTTCAGTCAACAGAGACAAGAAACAAACCAAATGAGCAGTTAAACAGCCCCCCTCCGCAAAGGCTGGACATGGCACAAAGGAAAAGAGGGATAATATGAACAAGGTAATGCCAATACACTCGAAGGCTTAGAAAAGATGGACTAATGCCCAGAAAAAAAATTACCACAACCAATTCTGAAGAAAAGGAAAGCTAGGAGAGCCCTCTAGTTGTTAAAGAAATTTCTCTGTAGTCAATCCCACTCCCCCGCAAAAAAATACCCACAAAAACCTTCAGGCCCAAATACCCTCATTTACAAGTTCTACCAAACATTCAGGGAGAAGGTAATTCCAACCCGACAGACTCTGCCAGAGACGACCCCCAAATCGTTTTAGGACTTTGAGACCAACATCCAGCCTGGACAGAAGAAAGAAGCCTTACAGGACAGGATGGAGAAAGCCCTACACGGGATAAGTAAACGGGATCAAACAAGACACAAAAAGGATTGTGGCCACGCTGGGCTTATCCTGGGACACAGGCCCACTTGCCCTCAGAGGTCTGGAGTGATGAGCCTTGTTGGCTGGTCAAAGGAAAACCAGCACTGGGCACCTGGGCAGACCCAGGAAAAGCATTTGACAAATCCAACGTTCCTCCTCAATTCTTGAAAGTGGAATCCCTCCACTCAAGCGTTCAGAGCGATGCTGGGCCAGGGCCAGGCCTCCACCGTGTGACCCTCACCGCACCTCTTCAGACCCTCACAAGCCCAGGAGGCACTGCTGAATCCCACCCTGGAGACATGGATGGAGGCCCCAGCACACCTGCCCTGTGGACGGGGCTCTGAGACGCCCAGTTCCAAAGGCTGCCGGGAATGAAGCGGAATGAAACAGTTCCTTTCATTTTGCATGACTTTTCTGCAAAAAATCATTATCTGAACTGCTTTTAAGATCCTTCTGTCTGAGGAGGGAGGGGTGAGGCCCCTTCATCAAACCCCGAGACCCCCGCGTTCAGGGCCCACCTCCCGCTGGCCCAGCCAAGCCCAGACCTTGCGCTCTGCCTCCGAGACGGCCCCAGAGACCGCGTGGCGAGGACGCGGGTCCTTCCCCCTCCTGGCCCAGGGTCTCCACCCGCACCGCGGGCCGCGCTCACCCAGGTGGCCGTAGCCCACCACATGCTTGGCGTGCAAGCCGAGGCGGGCCCGCAGGTCGCTCACGAGGTCGTAGAGCCTATCCAGGGGCAGCGAGAGGTCGTACTTGTACACGTAGCCGTCCCGGCTCAGGGCCTCGGTGATCCTCTCCCTCAGGGCCCACAGCATCTGGAAGTGAGGGGACGGGCACGGTCACCTGCGGCGGGCAGGGCAGCGATGCTGCGTTGCTGTGGGGTGACCGCGGGGTCGCGAGGCGAGGAAACCCTCTGGGTGACAGAAATGTTCTGCGTCGTGACAGGTGTGTGGCTTCTGTCCCAGAGTCCACATGGGACAAGGTCCCCGAATGAGGCCACGGGCTGGCCCCCGGGACCCAGGCACCCAGGGCCCCTCTCGGGACAATCAGAACTGATCCCCCATGGGGCCCCAAGCGAGGGTCGGGGGAGAGCAGGTGCGGGAGGACCATGGCAGACAGGGGGACATCCCGGGCCTGGGCTGGGGGACACGGGGAAGGACTGAGGGAGCAGAGAGGCAGGGCGGCCTCATCATGGTCACGCTGTCCTTCGCGAGAACGCCTTCCCTATCGCGTGAGAGAACAGAGGGCCTGGGAATGCCCGTCCCACTTTGGCCTCATCCCTGCCCTGCCCTAAACCCCCCACT
Organism: Aethalodelphis obliquidens; assembly: GCF_003676395.1. Taxonomy (NCBI): domain Eukaryota; kingdom Metazoa; phylum Chordata; class Mammalia; order Artiodactyla; family Delphinidae; genus Aethalodelphis; species Aethalodelphis obliquidens. The sequence goes on from NW_020837946.1 coordinate 91,838, forward strand.
CCCCATTTCAGGAAACCTCTCGGCAAACCAACCTCCTCGGCAAGGCAAAAACTCCTTTCTCTTGCTTTTTTAACATACCCCCAGTGCAATGATCACCCCTGAAATAATAACAATAATTCCTCGCCACCGTGGAACATCCGGGCAGCGTCCGGATCTCCCCGGCTCTCTCACAGACTTCTACAGCAGAGGGTCACTCAGCACCTGCTGCCCGCACACACCTGGAGTCCAGCCACATCCCTGCACGGCCGGCCTGAGCCGGCCGGTCCCACCTGTCCCCTGTGCCCAGAGGCTCCTCGAGCCCCACTCATGTCCATCACGTCCTGGTGCAGCCCCAAGTCCTGCTGCCCCCTTGTCTGCCCACTCCCTCACTGTGCTCCAATCCCACCCTCTCCAGAAAGTTCTGTCTGGAACACGGCAGGCACCAGCCCCCTCAGGGCCTTTGTGCACCGCACAGGTAACTCACTCCCCACCCCGCATCCATCTGTGCTCAAAATGTCCCTTCAGGGACTTCCTCCTGACCCCTCACCCACCCAGGAAGGATGCTGGCCCAGCCCCCTCCTGTGTCACCCAGCTGGGCCCCTGGCACCGACGTTTGAGAACGGGGCTGTGGAGCCAGCAGCCCAGACAGGGCAGGACCAGAGGGGCCACCGAGACAGGTGGCACCAACCCCCAGGGATGGGGCACCCAGCCCAGACAGATGGCCCGGCTGGGGACATGTGCTCACGCTCAGCCACAACCCACAATCTAACTGCACGCGTCACGGGAAGGACGAGGGCCTCAGCCTTCACACACCTTGATCCTCCTCTGATCGGTGGCCAGGGTCCCGTCGGTCACCAGTCCCGAGCCCAGCACCTGCTCCAGGAAGCCGCTCAGCTTCTCCGCATCGTGCCCCGCCCCGGAGCCCGAGGTCTCGATGAGGACGTAGAACGGACTTTCTGGAGGGGGCAGAGGGAAAGCGGAGGGGAAAGCAGTTGGCCAAGAGCTAGGACAGGTCTAGGCCAGCCGCAGCTCTGGTACCCCTGACGGCGCTCATGTTGCCCACAGAGCAGCCGCTGGCTACTCGGGTTGAATTTCAGACAGTTTAAAAATAGGTCTTTCACTGTAAGAGAAGCCAGGCCCCCTGGAGACAGCACAAAGCTGTACTTTTGGTGCCTGGATGGGGTGGGGGCGCCCCAGGGACCCCTCTTACCAAACTGTGTGCTAAAGGGGAGGCCCAGCGCTTTGCAATGGCCGATAACACCCCAGGGGCCCTCCAACCATCCAGAGATCTTCTGTCCCTCCAGGGACCCTTCGCTCCCCACCCCCAGGGACCCTCCGTCTTTCCAACGGTCGTACATGTCTTATTTCTCTACCCTGGACAGGTGGTTTCCTATTTTATACGAAAACAAATGCCTCAGTAAAAACTTAAAGCATAAAGTTCTTTCCACACTTATGACTATTATGGACTGAACTGTGTAACCGCCCACCCCAAATTCCCACGGTGAAGCCCTAATCCACCTCTTATGCGACTGTATTTGGAAATTAGGCCTTTAGGGATGTAATTCAGGTTAAATGAGGTCCTAAGAGTGGGGCCCTGATCTTTCAGGTGCCCTCATGGGAATAGGAAGACACTCCAGAGGTCTCTCCCACACACACACAGAAGACGCCCCGTGAGGACTTTCACCAGAACCCAACCCTGATGGAACCCTGGTCTTGGACTTGCAGCCTCCAGAACCAGGGGAAATAAATTTCCTTCTTTAAGGCTGTAGTGTTCTGTTAGGGCAGCCTGGGGTAAGACAACGATCATTTCTTCCGGGTCGATTCCAGAAGTGAAAATACCAAGGTGTACAGCTGCACGGACTTAGCTTTACACAGAGCGCGGACTAAAGACCTGGGCATGACGAGCTCACTGGCAAAGCAGAACGAGCTGGCTGAGCTCCGAGGGCCAGCACTTCATGCGATGACACGTCTCCCAGTGCAGGAGCCGGGGGGGCGCCCCTGAGTGTGCATCTGGCTGTTCCAAAGACCCCAGGGCTACGGCACGACCGACAGCCTTTGACTGAACTCCGGGGGCGCACGTAAAACGAATTTCAGGGAGAATTCTGCTCTCAACAGCTATAGGGACGCCGGAACCGTGGCGACGCTCCCTGCCACCTCCTACTTCACGGACGGGACGGAGGCTCCGATCAGCCCACACATCAAACGGCACAATAGGGGCGGTGGGCGCTGCCAGTGGGCGGGGACAGTACCTTGCACGGGGCAGGCGAGATGGAGGTGGAGCCCGACCAGCTTCATGCACTCGGCGTCCATGAACTCGAATGCGGACAGGATCTCACCCAGCATGCCCCTGCAGGTGCAGAAGGTCTGCAAAACCTCAGCAAAGCCAGGACAGCCTGCAACAGACATGGAAAAAGGACAGTTGAGCTGGTCATGCAGAGGCAGGGCCTCACCTACGGGCCCACCTGAGCCCCCTTTCAAGCAGCAAAACCAACCCGTCTCCTGGCAACGGCGCTGCTGAGCTGGGCAGCCTCGCAGAGCGGGACAAGCCACCCGGGTCAGCCACCACGTCGTAGGTCACAGGCATCGAAGAGAAAGAGAAAAGGCTGCCTGAGAGCCCCGACGCTCAGGAAAGCCACTTGGAAAGTCCACAAACACAGGGCCAGCAACGGGCCGCCCCGGAAAACGGCTTAGCTGTGCGTCTCTGACAACACCCAGGGCCCAGCAAGTCATTCAAGGCACATGTACTGACCCCCGAGCTCCCCGTGGTGTCCCGGTGCTTGGAGCTGACCACCAAGCGGCCCAAGGCAGAGAGGGGACGTGGATAGGTCAGCAGGCGGGGAGGGGTGGGCACACTTGGCCTTTCAGGGCAGGGATGGGAAGGCACTGAGAGGTCGTGTGGAGGTCAGGGAGGAGGGTCTGGAGAGAAGATCCCGCGAGTGAAGCTCAGGGGCTGAGGCCCAAGGGACACGTGCAGGACCCCCGGCTGGACGCAGGGCTGGACATGGCGGGTTTGGCGATACATGAACCCCAGCCGCAGGGAGCGTTAGTGAACTGGATACAGATCAGAAGAAACCTTCCAGAATGCATCACAGAGTGAGACAGGATGGAAACTCGGGTGCAGGGAAGACACAGGGAGGGTGGACAGATTGATAGGCTCTGTCGTGCGTCTAATCGCAGTCCTGAGAGGGGAGCAAAACGGGGGCAACCGCTGACGACGGGGGGGTGGCAGGAAACTTATGGAAGTGGGAGAACCAAGCCATGGGTTTAAGAAGTTCAGGAAACCCAGAGAGAAAAAGAAACGTACTCTCACACACGACATACCGAGACCCATAAAACGCCAAAGGTAAAGAGAAAATCTTTAAATCGGCCAAAGAAAAAGAGAGAGAGTCCCTCAGAGCAGCGGCAGCAGAGGACGGCTGGCTGGCGTCACCAACAGCCACGGAGCCACGCGGAGGGGCGCCCTCAACAGGACGAAAGGGCACAGATGCCAGCCTGTGCTCGCCAGAGTGTCTTCCAAGAATGGGGTGAAAGGGAGATGGTTTGGGACAGACTCAAAGCGAGGACTCAGCAGCAGGCGTCCACGACAGGAAACGACGGAGGACGTGTTCACAAGGCACGTGGCCTCTGCAGGAAGGCCTGACGCAGGGGACAAAGAAAATGGCACGTGTGGAAAATAACAGTAAAAGGACCACCAGAGACCGGAGACTGATGGGCTCAAGACGAGAGCCCGCGCGTGGTGGGAGCCACTGGGGCCCCTGCGTCCCGCCGCCGGGCAAGGTGCCGGGACCTCCCAGAGATGGGCCTCTGGACCAGCAGAGGAGCGGAGGCTGCAGTTAACCTAACGCAGCTGAACGACGGCGGGAAAGGAGATGCAAACAGGTGATGGAGGGATCGGAACAAAGTAGACGTGAGCCCGTTTTTCAAGCCTGCTCTGAAGGGAAGCAGAGAACGTGAACGGCCGGCGAGGGAAATGTCCCAACGCGTTCGCAGAGACAGGTGGTCCAAGACAGGGGAGGCCAGCGGCTGGCTTACAGAGGGGACTAATTACTGCCCCCCCAACCCTGTGATGAACAGACTCATGCCCTTGATCTCGCGCCAAACCACATCATTTCCCTGTGAATCTTACTGCATAAGCTGCCTAAGTAACAAACGCCAGGTGGATAAAACGGGCAAAGCCCCAGTTTTGTTACAGAATAGAGTGTGTGCTCTGCCCAGACCCCACCGTGGACACCAACGAGGCCAGGTCCCAGACCCTTTGGAAACAGCGAGAAGCCCAGAGAAACAGGAGGGACCGCACACGGCAGCTCAGCCTGAGAACCCGCTCGAGAGGCAGACGGAGGGCACCTACCGAGGAAAGCCACGTTCACAGCGCTGGGCTTGGGCGGACACAAGATGGACACGGCGGTGATGACCCCCAGGGTGCCCTCCGACCCGATGAAAAGCTGCTTCAGGTCATAGCCCGTGTTGTCCTTCCGCAGGGATGTGAGGCAGTTAAGGATGGTGCCGTCGGCCAGTACCTGGGAGGGAGCAGAGACGGGCACTCTTGCATCAGCCCACGGCCCCAACAGATGCCCTGGGGAGGCCGACCCAGCCCAGGGCACCCTGAGAAAGCTAAGCCAGTCATCAGCCCCCCGCCCCACTTTGGTCCAGGAACACAGGGGTCCCTAGGGTGGCACCAGGCCTGAAGTCACCCCAACAGGCTGAAAGAGGGGCTTCTCTTCCCCGGGTGCAGTGACGATCCCCACCCCCACCACGATCAGGAACCTCAGGGCCCAGTTCTCAAGGGAAGCTGGCCCAAAGCAGGGCACACCTGGGGTGCAGGAGGGCGCACCCGGGGAGGAGTAGGGCAGAGAGTGGCAGTGCATCAGGCCCCCCACCCCTGCACTGCTCATCCACAGGCCCCGCAGTCATGCTCTGTAGGCCCGTCCTGAGTCTTGCTTGGTTCATTTAGTCAGAAGCTTAGTGAAACAGCTTGTGAAAATGAGAAAGTGAGTCACAATAAAAAATAACCGGCGTCCAGAGGACAAAGCTACAGGAACCTCGTGCTTTGGCAGATGCAAGTCGTTCCCTCCTCGGGTCAACGGAGGGCCCTTGCTTTAGGGAGCCCTGAGGTGTGCTTCACAGACGCAACAGCCCTCGGGGTGGTGACAGTGGCGCCACGGGGCTCATCTGAGCACGAGCTACCAGGAAGCTGGAGGGCAGAATGCTGCTGGTCCGGGAAGCTGCTCGGGCTTCCCACGGCAGCTCCTCACAGGGACAGGAGGGCAGCGGACACGCCATCACCTCGTGGGAAGCCAGAAAGCGGGGTGCTTCGTGTAACCCCCAAGGCCCTGGTGGGACCGAGAGGAGACCGGGGCTGGTACAGTGGGAACCTGGATCTCCAGGCTGGGACAAGGCCCCATCCCCGAGGTGGCCTCGTGCACCTGCGCCACCCGGGGCCCAAGAGGGCAGCCCCCATGCTGGGCCTGCACCACCCCAGGTGTCTGCAGGGAGCAAGGGTGGACCTGACAGGGGGTCTCACCCAGAGACCTCGCATGCTGACCACTGGGAAAGTCAGCCACCCTGGGACCGACCTGGGGACCAGAGCGAGCCCAGCCAGGTGTCCCTGGAAGCAGGGCCAGCGCTGAGCCGCGACAGTGTCCCCAGCTCACCACTTCCAGGCCCAGGACCGTCCCCCGCAGCGAGCCGTATCGCAGCAACCGCAGGCCGCCTGCGTTGGTCGCCACGTTCCCCCCGATGTGGCAGCTGCCCTTCGCCCCGAGGTCCAGCGGCACGACAAAGCCCCGCTCCTCCACATACCGGCTCAGCTCCTCCAGGACGCAGCCCGCCTGGCAGACCAGGACCCCTGCCAAGCAACCAGAGCGCCCGCGGGGACTCTCAGCTCAGGACCCCCAGAAGGGGCGTCCACCCGGAACCCGGGCGAGGAGGAAAAGGGGCGTGTCCCCCCTCCCTCCCCAGAAGATGCCTTCATGAGAAAAGAAAAACAACAGTGAGGCGAAATGGAGGAGAAACACGTCACATACACCACCCACACCCACACCCACGCGCTTATCACGCCAGGGAGCCGCAAGCGGAGGGCTGCTACAAGGCCGTGGCCCTCGACCGTGGGGGTGATTCTGCCCCTGGGGACACGTGACAATCCTGGAGGCAATCTGGGCTGGAGGGGCCGCTGGCATCAAGTGGGTGGAGGCCAGGGTGCTGCTCGACACCGCCCAGTGTCCAGGTGCCCCTGCCAGACAGCACGATCCACCCATATGTCCTGCCCGAGGCACCAACTCGCCGTTGGGGAGCCCCGAGCTTCATGAGCACGGAGCGCCTTAGACGCCTTGCACGCCCCGGGAAGGGCCGGCACGGCCAGGAAATGTCAATCTGAAGGGGTCGCAGGAACAGGTCAAGCCCAGGGGGTGAGTCATCCCAGTAACCAACTAAATAACAACCCCCCTCCAGACGCACCCGGGGGCCCGGCTCGGGTGGAGTGGTGGTGGCGTCTGGGCCCCCCCCAGGCCCGGGTTCCCCACGGCCCAGCCCCGCAGCTGAGAGGGATGGTCCTGACGACAGCTGGCCTTACCAGACACGTTGTGGAAGCTGACGATCTGGTTCATGAGGGCGGTGGACACAATGATCTCATCAAAGACGGGGGTACTGCCCCCCACCATGCCCGTGTTGCCCCCCTGTGGGCTCACGGCCAGGTTCCTCTCGTGACAGTACCTGGGACACGCACAGGACCAGCGTCAGGGCCCCTTTCCCACACCACCGGCCCAGGGGGACACTCTCGGGGCCCTCCTGCCGCAGCCTCGAGGGGGTGCCTCCTCGGCCCCCACGCACAGTGGGAGTCTGACAGGACAAACGTCCATCACACAGCCACCTGGGGAGCTGGCGGCCAGCATCTTCCCAGAGCACGGCTGAGGCCCCGGCTGCCCTGCGATGCCAGTCCTCCAAGTACAGACAGTCCGAGCAACAGCTGCAGCCCTCCCTGTTACCTGAGGAACCGCAGCCCCCAGGCACTCGGGGCTCCCTCCCACCTCCACGCCCCACGTCTCCTCTCTCCTTTAACCTTGGCCGCATGCCCTTCCCTCGCCCACAACCCTCCAGACCTACGTCAGACTCATCAGTAGCACCTCGTCCCCAACCAGGCTCCCGCTGTGCAAAGGCCTGAAGCGACAAGCGCCCCATTGGGTCAGGATTTGGGCAGCAGGGCACGTGCCCCGAGAGGCAGGCTGCCCACGTGCGTCAAAAACGCCGCCTGCCGGGCTCCCCTGGTGGCGCAGTGGTTGAGAGTCCGCCTGCCGATGCAGGGTACATGGGTTCATGCCCCGGTCTGGGAAGATCCCACATGCCGCGGAGCAGCTGGGCCCGTGAGCCATGGCTGCTGAGCCTGAGCATCCGGAGCCTGTGCTCCGCAACGGGAGAGGCCACAACAGTGAGAGGCCCACGTACCGCAAAAAAAAAAAAAAAAAAAGCCACCTGCCATGCAGTCAGCCTCCAGCCGTGGCTCTGACAGAGAAGGCCGGGGCACCCGCCCACCTGCCAGCTATTCTGAAGCACTGGACACACCTCAACGTGCCACCATGGGGACAAAGCACTCACAGGGCGCACACCTTCCATGCAATGACAGAGGCGTGGAAGAATAATTAGCAACAAGAAATGGGCACGGATATTGCCAAACGGAAGGGAAAAAAGACTCTGACACTGCAGATACAACGTGGTAACATTTAAAAACCCTCACCCCCGCGAGAAAGACGCTGAGCTAACACACCAAAATGTCGCCGGTGGTTTTCTTTGAGGGGAAATTACTGGCTGCTTTCACATTTTTTTTCTTTATGGTTTTGTACGTTTTCCAATTTTTCTATAACCAACACGAGAACGTATTGATACAAAACATCAAAGAACACATTTCTCAAGAAAAGGTCCGTCTCCTTCCCTGCCCTGCCCTTCGAGTCTGCAGCCGCTCCCCACCCAAGGCCCAGCTGGTACCCCAAGGGTCCAAGATTCCGGGCTCAGCCCTGCTCAGGCTGGCACCGCCCCCGCCACCTCCCCGGCCCCGGTCACTGTCCACCTCACGGGGTCTGCCTGTTCTGTGTCCTGTGCCTGTGAGGAAACCATGGGTGAGCAACGCAGGAGGGAGGGTGGGCAGGGCGTGTACCTGAGGATGTGCGCCACCTCCTGGGACGTCCGGGGCCTCAGCAGCACCTTGCTGGAGCCTGCAAGACAGAAGCCGCGCGGTCACCCCGCGGCAGGGCTGCGTCCCACCTCCTGGCGGAGCTGGCCCACAAACCTCAAGGACCAAAACCCGACGGCAGGAGCGGCCCGTCTCCAGCTGGAGGGGGCGGAGGGCCAGCAGGTGGTGGTCTGTGGTCCTGAGCTGGGCCCTGGGAAGCAGGCTGGCAGGGCCCCAGGGTAGGGGCGTCTGCCCGCCTTCCCCACTGAAGGTTACTGGGTTTCCCTTGTAATTTAATACGGGTCTCGCGCAGAGACACTTTAGGCTACGTCGATACCCTGTCGCCCCGCAAACGGTCGCCTGTGAATCATCCTTACCTGAATCTGTTCTCAGGACAGGTACCAGAGGTGATGTTTCTAAATGCATCCATCCCCTTCCCTCTCATGTATTTGTGTCCTTGGCTATTTAATCACAGCCGGGCGGGCTCATGGGTTCTTAGGTTGTTCATTGGTTACAATTCTTTGCTGCCACGATTTATTTGATGTCCAGCGTGGCCTCGTCTGTCGGCATTGCTGACCACTGTCTCCAAGACAATCAAGTGTCTTCCCACCCTTTCAATTTTGTGGGAAGTATCAGTACTTTAAGTGGCTAAGAGGCTGCAGGAGGGCAGCAGGGCATCTAGCAGGTGTTCCTGCTGGCCAGCGATTTCATGGAGCTCTGAGAGCGGGCTGTGATTGCTACCTTACCCTTTTTATTCTGAAAGCCATTTCTCACTTGCTGTTCATCAAATGGACTGTGCCTGCCCAGGCAGCTGGCTGTTTGGCACCCAGATCCTTCAGGACAGCACAGTCCAGGGACCCTGGTCACCCCCGAGGCTCTGTCGGTTTCACTCACACACTGTTTCTCAGCAACACCTGAGCACCCACCCTCTGTGCCCTGTGATGGGCACAGAGAATAAAAACAGACGAGTTCTCCCGCCCCTGGGAAGTTTACTTTCTCACGGGGGAAAGGATAAGAAAACGGTCCAACGTGTTAATAAGGGGAGCCTACAAAGAGAACGGAGCACAGAGCAGAGAATCATCAGAGGCAACTCGGGGGAACCGCCCAGGACTGGAGGGAAGGAGCGTCCAGCCCGGACAGGCCGGGACGTGCAGGCCAGTGAGGGGACAGGTGGAAAGCCCGGCTGCACAGGCTCCGGACACCACCCTGCTGCGGCCTTCCTCCCTCTCAGCACCCTCACAGTGCTCTGGGGCTGTCCCTGCAGGGGGACCGCCCTGGATCCAGGCTCGCTCAGCACCCCACCCACCACCTGCAGCATCCCAGCGTTTCCAGGTGCCTCACCCCCATCCGCTTTCCTGGCCTCCTGAGCGCCCCGGCCTCCTGGCGCAGCTGCTCCGGCACTCCCGCCTCTTGTCTCTGCTTCCCCTGCAGCCCTAGGGCACTGACCCCTCTCCCTCCCTCAGGATGCCTCCGGGCTTGGGGTGCCAGAGGAGCCCTCCTCCCCTGGGGCCTCGTCCAGGCGCCCTCCTCACGCACACAAACCTGGCGGCGCCCCGGGTTCTCGGTCTCCCAGCGAGTCCTGGGGATGTCAGTGCCCACCGACCTCAGGGTCAGCACAGCATGCCCGGCTGCCGCCCCCTGCATGTGTCGTATGTCGGGGCTGCTTGCACACGACGGGGCAGAGCTGAGGCCCAGGACCTCCTGCCCGCCCTCTGCAGGAGCCTGCTGGCCGGGCCATGGAAACTGTCAACAGCAGGACTGAGACCTGGCCTCGGGGCGTCCAGTGGCCCGCAGAACAGGCTGCCCCCGCTCCAGCATCCGCACAACCCCTGGGACTGTGGCCCCCCGACGCTTCCTCGAGGACGTCCCTCCTGTCCCTGTGTCATCCACGTTTCCCTCTCCACCTGCTCATCCCCGATGACACCACAAACCTGCTGAGACGGCGCTCTCATCCTAGAACTAAAGACGAAAAGTCCCTTCACTTGACCCCCGAGCCCTGCAAGCCTCACCCACTTCTCTGACCCTCCTGGCCCCTCACACCCCAGGACCGGCTCCAGGGGCGCATGCATCCCCTTCACACCATGGAGAACCTCCCACGTGTCCCCAAGGATGCCCATGTGGCCCGTCTCAGCCTGTCCGTGCGGCCGCATCTGACCCCACGATCCCACCTCCCTGCCTTTCTTCCCCCGGCCCCTGGTGCCACGCCCCTTCGGCGGGCCCCTCGCCCCTCCACTGGACACAGCGGTCATCAGCCTCCTCGGAAGGCCGTTGCTTCCCCGCCCTAGACCTCAGACTAGCTTGCTCCACGGCCCGACAGGCCCCCTTGCGTGGCCACAGGAACACGTCCAAACCCAAACTCCTGGTTCTCCCTGCACAGATCCACCCTCCTCCGGTCACTCTCCGCATCAACTCAGCAGACGGGTCCAGTTTTTGCTACTGCTCAGGCCAAATGTCCCTGCGTGCCTGCCGTCGTTCCCTCACACCCTCATCCAGCCGTCAGCCAACCTCCCTTCCAGACACACCTGAGCCAACCGTTACTCAGCGGCCAGCCCCCCGCCCGGGCACCCGGGCCCTCGCACACCCACTGCGGCCCCCTCCGCCGTGGCCCTCCGGCCGCACTCCCCATCAGCGGGCAGGAAAGGTCAGGACACACAGGGCCCTCGAGGCCTCGCTGACCCGCCCCTCCCCGACCTCCTCCCGCCAGCCATCCACTCGGGCCGCTCATGCGGTCTCAGGTCTCATGGCTCCTCCAAGGAGCCCAGTGCAGCCCTGCTCTGAGGCTTTGGCTGGCTGTCCCTGCTCTAGGCACGCCCTTCCAGAGGCTTTCCCAGGTCGGAGAAAACGGCCTGTGCTGGGGGGTGCTCCAGGGCGCTCACGGCCATGTGGAGCGCAGCCCAGCCCCTGCTCCTGCTGCCACCCCCAGGTCAGCCTCCTGTCCCTCTGCACATCCAGGGCCCCAGCCTTTCACTCGGTGCAGGCGCAAAGTTTGTAGGGTTAACCCATGAGCGAGTGGTCTAAGTTTTGAAGGAAGAAATGTTCAATAAGCTTCCATTTCAAATAAAATCTCACTTTTTAAGAAAAATTAAAAGACCCTAATCAGCTTTTGCTAGCTTACATTTTCTACGTAACTCTGAGATTAAAATGATCAAAAATTTAGACAGGCTTTCTCTCCAAAAGAAAGCCGCATAAAGGGGTATTTAGACAAAAATTCACCAAGTACCCCAACAGACGCCCACTGAGCAGCCGCTGGGCCCTGAGCCCTTGGACTCACAGCTGAGCAGGCCCAGCGCGGCCCCCCGAACTCAAGGAGACAGGAAGCCCGCAGGGGTCCTCCACATGGGCACGCAGGGCAGGCTGCCCACTGCCCAGCCCCCAGGTAGGTGGCTGATGGGGAGGAAGGCCCCCAGGAGACTGCAGCCGCCGCCGGCTCAGGACACCCCAGAGCATGGGCACGCGGGCCTCGGGGACGAGCAGGTGGGGCGCCCTGCGTGGGGCTGGGCACTGAGGTCTGTCCGCCCAGACAGTAGCACCAAGGTGGGACCGCGACCGGCCTGGCGGAGCGGGGGCGGGCATCACCCTCTCCGGCCTCCAGGATCACTGCCTGCTGGGCGGGGCCTCTCAGCAGGGCAGTGCCGCCCCTGTGGGCAGGGCGGGGCTGGACGCCCTTCCACTCGAGGGCGCCCCAGCAGAGAAGTAGAGCCGAAGGTTGTCCAACGTCTCGGGCCTCCCACAGGGGCAGGACCGCCCCGTTATCTGCGCCTCCGCCCCAGTTCCACTCGCTCAAGACTCTGCACTGTGGTTTGGAACCTCACTCGGAGGTTTTCCCGCCGGCAGCACAGCCCTCAGAGTGTCCGAGTCAACAGCACAGCACACCCTCCACTGCTCTTTTTCAGTCCCGAGTGCGCTGGATCCAGGCCCAGCCTGAGGACCTGGCTGCCCAGCGTGTCCTGGAATTACAGGTTTAAATATGCCCCCACGTTGTAAATTGCCTGTCTTCTAGCTCTCCTTAATATTGTAGCAAGAACATCACGGAAGTAGGTCACGTAATCTCTGAAATCATTTCAGAAGAGAACACAGGGTATTAGGAAATCTCTGTTATCAAGAGGGTGCGCTGGGTCCAGGAGGAGAAGCGCTGGTACAGTGGAGGAGAGGAAGCTGCACTGGGGAGAACAGGCCTCCCAGAAGATGCGTCCACCTCCCAGAAGATGCGTCCACCTCCCAGAAGGTGCGTCCACCTCCCAGAAGATGCGCCCACCTCCCAGAAGATGCGTCCACCTCCCAGAAGATGCGTCCACCTCCCAGAAGGTGCGTCCACCTCCCACCCCTCAGAACCCGCGAACGTGACCGTATTTGGATAAAGCGTCTTTACAGGTGTAATTAAGGATCTTTGAGATGAGATCATCCTGATTAGGGTGGGACCTCAATCCAAGGACAGGCATCCTCACAGGAGAATGGAGAGGGGACACAGGGGAGAGGCCATGTGAGGACAGAGGCAGAGACTGGAGTGATGCTGTCACGAGCCGAGGTCTCCTGGAGCCCCCGAGAGCTGGAAGAGGCAGCCTGCACACCCACCGCGGCCGGTCACAGCGCAGGCCCCCTGGAGGGAGCCCTGCCCACGCCTGGATCTCAGACTCTGGCCTTGAGAACGGAGAGGATAAATGTGTCGTTTTGAGCCTGGTTTGTGGTTCTTTGTTACACAGGTGGCCCCGGGAGACTAATGCAGGCGCTGAGGGGAAGTGAGCAGTAGTTAACACACACACCCACCTCTGAGCAGCTGGCGGGGGTGGGGGGAGGCGCTGTTTCATCTTTTAATGTGTAGACGTCGTGCATAAGAAAAGCGTTATGTGCCACCACCCAGAGCTCCTCACCGGCCTCACCTCAACTCACGCTGTTTCTCAAGCCCACCCACCCCGCCAAGTGTGAAGAATGAACAGACCCTTACTCACCCCGGACCGTCCTCAGCCAGTCCACATTGGGGGCCTCCAGCTCCTCTGGGTCTGTGATGACCCTGCCAGGGACGATGCGCTCCAGGGCAGCCAGGTCGTCCTCAGACACCACGGAGAAGGGCAGCCGCCGCACGGAGTAGCGCTCCCGGGTCAGCACCACCTCGGGAGCACAGGAGAATGCCGAGGAGCTGCCTCTTCGAACGAGGGGGCTGGTGCCCGTGGCCCCCCAAGGGCTGCCTGTCCCAGGGATCCTGGACGCCCCTGCCCATGTCCTCTGCTGTGCGGAGACTCCCTGAGGGCAGGCCACCTGCCACCAGAAGAGCCACGCAGGCCGCCTGGGCGCCAGACGGGACATCATCGCTCCTGCCCTGAAAAGCAAGTGACTGGACCTGGAACTCTGGAATACTACAGAGCAACGGAAAGGGAAGCACCTGCTGGGAAGAGACCTCGGCAGAGCCCAGGCCCAGGAAAGGTCCAGAAACAGACACCACTTTCCACAGTGGTGGTGGCGGAATGAGATTGGACCACCCGGGAGATGTGGGCTGGGGGGGGACAAGGGACACGAGGCCTTCACCCTGACGCAGTGTGCAGTCACCTCCTGACAAGTCACTGAGATGTACGCCCTTGGCTGAGGCCTGCCCTGGGTGTCAGCTTGTAACACCTGCAACAACCGTATCTCCCTTTCACCCCCCTTCCTTCAGAACAAACCAGGAGTTAAGGTGCTAAAAGGAAAGGGACAGATACCACTGAATTGTACACTTAAAAATGGTTAATATGATAAATCTTATGTTTCGTGGATATGTTACAAGTTTAAGAACCACGGAATCAAAGAAAGTGGGGGCGGGGGGAAGCTCCTCTGGCTGCCCACGGTGGGAGAGCCGGGATTCGCACAAACGCCACGCAGCCCTGCAGCCCCCCGGAGAGGCGGGAGGGGTGCAGCAGCCGTTTTCTGGATACTTCCACGTCACCTGATGCTCAGACAACCTGAGTCGGCACCGAGGGCAGCGTTCGCGCGTGGGTTCACACCCGCTGTGTGACCCTGAGAAAACGAACGAGCCTCTCTGTGCCTTGATGCAGCATGTGCCTCACCGGTGGGGATGAGGATTAAATGAACCACGGACGGTGACCCTCACCGTTAGGGGGTACGCAGTACAGGTGGGCGAGCTCAGGAAAGGAACTCTCTGGGACCCCCGATGGGGACCAGGAGCTTGGGGCCACGGCCGTCGGGCCAGCCCACAGGTGACCACCCGGGGCCAGGAGGGGCCGCCCCGGCTGGGAAGCAACGGCTAATCGCGGTGGCCCCGGCGCACCCGAGGGCGCTGAGTCACCCCGGCTCTTCCGGAGGGGCCGGGGCGCGCGGCCTGCGCGATCACATGACGGGACCAGCCCGGGCAGTCGGACCCAAGGACCCCGCGGGCGCCCGCCGCGCCGCAATTGCGCGCGCCCGCCGCCCCGGACCCGCGCCCCGCAGCCCCGCAGCCCCTCAGCCCGGACCCCGAGCGGCCGCGCGCACGCACTCACGTCCGCGTCCCCGCCGCAGGCCTCGCGCCGCCGCAGCCAGTGGGCTGGACGGGCGGGACTGCGCCTGCGCCGGAGGCCTCCCGCCCCGCCCCCGACCCCGGGCCCCGTCCCCGCCCCCGGGCCCCGCCCCTGATGCCTCCAGCCCCCTGGGCCCTGGTGCGCAGCTTGATCCAGCTTCCACGTGGGGTCAGCTGGCCTTGACCCGCGTTGGCACCGGCTAGTGGGGGTCCCAGCGCACCCTCCCACCCCTTCCACGAGGACTGGCCCCGGGTGAGAGCGTAACTGCTCACTCCTTCGTCCTACGGGCGGTCCCCAGGGGACTCTGGCTCACCCCCCTCCTCTGCCCCAGGGACGCCCTGGCCCCCACTCTGGCAGAAGGGCAGACATCTCTGCAGGTCAGGTACGCACTGCAGGCAGGCCGAACCCGAGGAGCTCCAGAAGCTGCCTGCCCAAGCATTCTTTAGTGATGGGGCCTCAGAGGAGCTGGGCTGGGTTGGTGACCCGGCCGCAGGAAGGCCTGAACCACACCAGGAGGGAAGAAGCCTCTCCGGCCTGCTGCCTCCTCCGGCCCCTTCAGGTTTGCACCTGCCCGGTGCTGGGCTGCCGTCTGCAGCTCCAGTGCATCCACCCAAGGGGGACAAAGGGAGGGGGGAAGCTTCCGGGCTGAGGGATGTTCCTCACCCCAGCAGCACGGGTGCCAGTTCTCAGCCGCATCACGTTCCCTCAGGGGTGCCCCAGCTCCATGGGGCACCCCTTCCCGGGGCTCCTGAGGCCCAGGGCCACCCAAGTAACACCTGCTCTAGGTGGCCGTGAGGCCGGCCCTCCTCCGAGCTCTGAATCCTAATCAGCGCCCCTCCTCCAAGCAGCCAAACCCAGACTCCAACTTCCTCCCCCTACCCTGCCCCCGCCCCTCGCCGACTTAGGGATGGCAGCCGCTTCCTCCAGTGACTGTTACCTCAGTGCTCCCTTTTTGCTCTTTCAGCCCTGGAATACCCTCAATTACATTGTTACAATAACTAACACAGTCCCTAGTACCCAGAGTAGAGTTCTCTTCCCACCCTCTGGCCCCCACGTGTCCTACCAAGGCATCTCCAGTACGTGTCTGGCTCATCAGTCCCAGAGTTCTTGGTGAGGCAGACAGGAGGGATGTTCTGTGGGATGCTAGGATGACGACCCGTGGCCCGGGGACTGCAGAGAGCGAGCGTGTGTACGTGGCCCAAGGCAGGGCCGCGACGGTGTGCTGCCAGCTCGACCAAGTATCAACAGAACAAAGATTCCGGTGGTCCCTGCATATTGGCACTGGCCAGATCAACAACTACCTGCCACCTGCCAAGAGCGTACGTTCTGCTCTGGTAACCATGCCCTGCTAGGAACAGCAGCTGCAGCGGGGTCTCACCCACATCTTCAGTAAACCATACTCCTTAAGACCTGCCCACCTCTTCCCAGGTAAGTTAATGGGGTGCGCTAGGAACATCACCCCTGACCTTCCCGCGAGGAGACATCCTGCCTTTGGATTATGCCCTGGCAGGGAGAGGACACTCCAGGCCTTCCACCTGGCCCTTCCTACCGTGACGACCCTCACTCCACAGGTCAACGTGGCCATCCTGCCAGCCATTACGTCTATTTCAATGACATACTCAGGCACTGGGAAGATAACCACAGAGGGGCCTGTGGACCCATCCAGACAAACATTACCTAACCACCTGATTGCCGTGGGCCCTCACTTTGACCAGACCAATGGCATCCTGGACCTCTGGGAATCAGCAACAGTGCAGATTAGCACCCCACCCCCAAAACAAAGAGCTGGTGCCTCCTTTTCCCAGGCAGGCAGCCCTGGTGTGCGTGGAGCAAGATGGTGCAGGGAGAGGAAAGTCACAGGCCTTCCTCCAGAGCCGAAGGCTCCCCTCCAGCCACGGACCCGAGTCTGTGAGCCAGGCTTCATCTGGAAAATGGTTGCCTGGCGGTGCTCTCCCAACCCACTGTGACCAGGCTGGGTTTCTGGACCCTGACCGTTAGAACTCGTCAAGGGAACATCCTAAGAGTTGTTTAGTTCCCACAGGGCCTTGGCGCCCAAGCAGGCCTAGAGGGTGAAACTTCTGTTCCAAAGGAAGCGCCTTAAGCCTCTAGAAAGCAACCCACAGCACTCTAACCACTTTATCTTTCCTGTGAGCTTGGGGACCAACTTGTGACGCCACGACACAGCTGAGGCCCAAGGCTGTCCACCAAGGTGCGGCCAGGGGTCCTGCCCAGGCTGGTGGCAGTGACACACCCCCTCTGGTCCACTGCACATCCCCTTCAAAATGCCACACAGGATGTACTTCTCATCTCCGGACACGATGAAGTTTTATTGTTTCCCGAAAGGATGCATTCTCAAATGTTCCAAAAAATACTTTATTCATTAAACAATATATCCATAATCTATAACATGATCCAAAAATACAGATATACATCTTTACATTATTTAATAAAAAGATTTACAATATTATCTTTCCTTTACAAAGAGAACATCAATAATTCCTTGAAAATACAATGTAACATTCATGTTAAAGCTGCATCATTTTGGATGAGATGTGGTATGATGAACACCACAGATACACACTAGGAAGGAACTTCACAGAACTCTCTCCTGAACGAGAACACTTTTCTTAGATGTCCTATTTTAAAATTCCTCTCGACACAGGTAATGAAGACCAACCACTGTTCACTGAAACTTGAGGAAAACCTGAAACCTTCCACGCCGTGACAAGTGTCCCAGCCCCGCACCAGGGCAGGCCCTGGCTGTGGCTACACGGGGAAGCTGCTCTTCAGACAGCGTTATTGCTCGAAGCGGTCCTCGCCAAGGGCTGCCAGCGATGGGTCAGGAGGCAGGACTGACACGCAGCTGGCCACTGTCCCCACACACCCCTGCAACTCCCTCACACCCACCCCGTCACTGCTGCCTGGGGCTGCGTCCGGCGTCTGCTGCCCTGGGCAGACGGGAAGCCACCCGGCTCACGTGGCCCTGCCAGCACCAGGTTCATGTCCACCTGCTCGGGGGCCCAGCCTCCAGTGGGGACAGTCACACAGGCCTCGGTATATGCGTCCCAGCCACGAGCCCCACGAGCTTGGCCACAGGGGCAGGGGGCTCAGTTTAACACCTGCTTTTATTGGTGCAGCACGAGTTCTCCTGCAGGAAAATGAGAGGATGTTTCTCCAACTGCCGACAGATAAGACAGCAGTGGAAACAAGGGAAGGACTCTGCTTCTCCTCTGCACGAGAAACCTCTTCCCTCACAAGTAAGCCCCACGGCCACAGAGGGCCGGCACTCTCGCTCGCTCAGAAATGCTGCGACGCCCAGGGTAGCCTCCACCTAGGTGATGGTCGGGCGGGGCTCCAGAGCAGCCTCCAGCATCAGCCCCGGAGCCCGGCGAGCATCCTGATGAAGGCGGCAGGCCTCAGACGACACAGCAAGCGGCGTGGGCTCCAGCCGACCCCTCGGGCCAGGACGTTCCCGACCACATGGCCACCAAGTGTCTTCTGTCACGGGCAGCACTGGTGTTCGGGGAGGCCAGACAATGCTCCGGGGACTCTTTCTACTCTGCTCCTGTTTTCCGTTTTCTCCTAAGCTACGTGCATATTATTTTGGTGATATTATTGTAACCAGCAAAAAGTAAACACTAGAAACATACAAGCACAGAAACTTTAAAAAAAAAAAAAAAAGGTCCACATGTGGGATGTTACACAGTGACAAGCAGGATGGTACCATCGGACTTTAAACAAAAGCTTAAGACAGAGAAGTCGGTCATCCTGCCTGGGAAACGACCGCGACCTCAGGAAACCAGGTGAGAATCCCAACTGAATCAGCCAGCAACCCACATCCACAAACACCATCGCTTTCCCGCAATAACAGCGGGTGTGAAGTGTTCACAGATGACGTGCAAATATTAAATTAGCTTCTAAAGAATCCCCACAGCTTACTGTACTTACCTATCTTCTCCACAAAAACTGGTAAAAGGGGGAAGAAAAATTTTTTTTCCACATTTATTCCCCACAATCCTTAAACACCTGTATTAACAAAACCCTAAGTTATTAAATACCAACGCCCCTGGGTTTCTAGCCAATGCTGAGACTGAGGGTGCTGACAGCACTCGTCCCGACACGGCCCCCCTTCTCTGGGGCAGCAGAATGGCATCGGGTCTAGAAAGCCGTGTGGCTCCGGGATCCCCCAGGGACAAGCTGCAGCAGCGGCCGACCCCCTACCCCACCCCCGGCCCGAGACTGGACAGGCCACACGTGCTGAACCGACCTGCCCACGGTCATCTGGGATCAAGTGCCACTCCGTCAGCTCCCTCCAGAAAGGACAGAGTTGGACACGGGGCGCAGGCGAAGCCCCACTGGGAAGCTCAGACGCAGACCCCAGCCAGACCCCGCTTTCATCTGCTGAATATTAACTAACTCTGCGGGGAGTGGCCCCGTCTAGGACACAGCCTCACAGGTTCCCTTCTGCTTTGTTTCCTCTCCTTGGTGAATATTAGAAAATAGGAGGAGCATCTATAGTAACAAGGCCTCAGGAGGAAGCGGGTGTATCATTCCAGACGGTCTTCCTTATAAAGAAAACAAGGTTCGTCGAAATTGGGAATCTCAGCCCCAAGTCTGTCTCATGGACTTCTGGCCTGAACACAGAAGCAGGTTTCCCCTTCCGTAAATGCACGCCGGAGGCTCTCAAGTCCGAGGACACCTGCAGAAGTCACGCTTTCTGGACCATCATGACACACGGAATCAACACACCAAAGGTACGCAACCTCCCCCAACTGTTACCAAAAAGACGGTTCAAAGTCGGTTTGGTGAATGCTGTTTAAAGAGAAAGGACACTCTAGTTTCCTAGCTTCATCCAGAATTGCTATTGTGGCACAAGAAATTCACAAATCACATCACAAAATTGTCTCCTCGATCTAAGCTGCTCATCTGCTGTGCAAATGAACAGGTTTCAAATCAGCCCCTAGCGGCTTGGACTCACTCCATATTCACACAGACCACTATCTTCATGCTACCACGATAATTCATCTTCACAGTAAAAACGCCAGGAATTCCCAGGGAAACAGAACATCAGCCCGTCTGCTGGGCCGTCTCTTATCGTTCGCTAATGGAGAGACGTTTACTCCAGAAAGTAAACCCCTCATGGAGGGAAGTGGGAGTCCAGACGAAAAGGCAGTGCACAGCGAAGCTGAGACCCCTGCCCACCCCGGGTAGAGCCGGCCCCTCCCAGGCTCGTCACCAGGCTCCACATGCACCGCTCTCAGTGAGGGTCAGAGGCGCCTGCAGTGGTGCCGGGCTCTCGGGGAGCAGCCCCGGGAAACCACAGACAGATGACCAGGGCTCACACCTCCAGCTGCAAAGCGATGGCAGTGTACCAGGCACGCACACCCCTCAAAGTCCTGGGGCCACTCGCTGTGACCGCCATGCTTGGGGCCAGGGGTCTCTACGAAAAGTCATGAGAATGGAGTCACTGTGGTAAGTCCCCTAGGGGCACTCCTCTGGGCAACAGGGCTCAGGTGGCTTCTTGTTTGTTTTAGGAAATATCCAGAATTACAACTGGCCATTGAGTTATTAAATATCATTGGAAACAAGGTCGTTTTAAAATGAAGATAAAATATTGCGACGTGAATGAAGGGATGTATTAACGTGCTCTTCGGGTCCGGGCGTCTGCCTCTTCCTTACTTCTTCTTCCTCCTTTCCTGAACACACCGCGGACAGAACCTGTGATGAGAAAGGCACAGTGAGGGGCCCTTTGCACGTGGGCAGCCAGACCCCGTTTCCAGGATGGCTGGACGCTGCTGAAACGGCACCAGGACAGAGACCCACAAACGCAGAGAGCGCAGCCTTCCCATCGGGGAAAAGCCCCCACGCGGGCCATTCCATCCAGCACGTCTGTTCTAAAGTCGGTGGATAAGATTCGGGTCGGCGAGCAGCATGGTGCTTACACACGGGCATTCCTCTGGATCAAGCTCACGGGTCCTCCCTGTGCGATGACACCGCCACTGGGACCGAACTGGAGGCGGGCAGTCGGGCGGGGCCCCTTAACCTGGCAGAGGAGCAGAGCCCCGCCCATCCCACAGGGCTGAGCGGGCCCTGGTGGCCCTGGGCGAGCAGGTTCCAGAGCCAGAGACACAGGGGGCTGCTCTGGGTCCCTCCTGGGCCCTGGCAGCCCCGTAACAGAAGGGAGGCAGCTGATCCTGTGTGATGCAGCTGCCCCGGCCCCGGCCACCAGCACCTGGTCCAGGCCAGCGAGTGAGCCTGGCCCTGCCGGGCCCTGGGGTGGAGGGCAACGCTGCACCAGCGAGCACGGTGTGCAGACTCCCAGACACGGGCTCAGGTCTCAGACCTAGGCGGGAAGCAGCCTGCTCTCTGCCATCTCCCAGGGGAGCCCAGGGAAGTCGGGAGTTAGCAGCGGGCTGGGGCCGCGGCGCCCTGGCTTCCTGGCCGGCTCTGCGCGTCCCGCCCTGTTCCCAGCAAGTGGTGGGCAGACCCTCTCCTCCCAGAAGAAAATGATTTTCCAGTGCCTACTAGACTCTTCCACCCAGAAGTCCCACAAACAACTCGAACCCACCACGTCCCAGTCAAACTCAAATTGCCCTCCCCGCCTCCTGTTCCTGGGACTTCGCTTCAGCGCAGGTCAGCAAAACCAGATTTCTATGCACACTAAAGCTGCCGCTGCCCACTGAACACAGGACAGAATAGACGGCGCCATGACCCATGGCACGTCTTCTCGATGGAACGGAAAGCCCGCGGCACTAAGGGTGCCTGGCCTGCGCCTGGCCAAGACCTAGTTAACGTTCTTCGTCTTTCGTCAAAGCTCCCCGGGGAAGAACTCCTCATTCTCTGTTTGCATCTGTAATCATCTCTGCCTCACTCAACAGTCAGAATGGCCGTGGTTTGGGGGAACAGGAAGTGCAGGTCACCTTCGATCAAGGCAGGGGTTGGAGCGCCGACTCTTTGCACAGTCGACTTACAGTCGGCCGTCCATACCCGCGGTTCCTCCACACCGCAGATCCAACCCACTGGGAATCACGGAGCACAGCAGTATTTACCATTGAAAAATATCTGCATCTAAGCAGTTCAAACCCATGTTGCTCACGGGTCCCTACATTATGCAAACGTAATAAAAGCCGCAACCCCGCGTGAGGCGGGTGGGTGTCCCCTGCAGCTCGGCCCCGGGGACCACGACCAGTGGCGGCAGGCAGGCCCCCAGCCCAGCCGCTCACCCAGTTCTCCAGGAAAGCCGGCACCCATACTGACCATTTTCCTTTAGGCTTCGTGGTCAGGTCCACACAGGCGAAGTGAAACCACTCGATGGGGCACTGCAAGGCGAAGGAGGTGGTGGTCAGCCCCGCACTCCGGGTGCCACCCGGGCGCCACCCGCCCCGAGGACGCCGCCCCAGGCCTCAGCGAGGCCCCACTCACATCCGGGTTGTCACAGCCGATCATCTCCCCGTAGGACACCTGGTGGCACAGGCAGTAGGTGGGCTCGTTTGGGTCCACGGGCATGTCCAGCACGTCAGAGGGATGCACCGACAGGATGGTATCGGTGAACTCCGACCTGCGCGGAAACAACAGCGGTGAGTGGGGGGGTAGAGGGACGAGCTGCCCCGGATGGCGCCAGACAAGGCCGTGCACGAAGGCATGGGAGGGTGTCGGGGGGAGGCGCTCACTACTCAGCGTCCAGACCAGTCCCCCCAGGGACAGGAACCATGCCCAGCCCCGGCCCCCCGCCCGATGGGGCCTGCTCCCCAAGCTCCTCCCCCAGCCTGGGTCAGCCCCCGCAGCCTCCCGCGGCCTCTCCCCGGCCGGGGCAGGCACACACCACCACCACCAGCGGACACCTGGCAATATCCGAGAACCCACCTGAGCCCATCCAGGCAGCCCAGGTGTCTGAGCAGCCCTGGCTCCGCCAGCTCGCCCGGCACCTCCCCCACAAGAAGGGCCACCGCCTCGCCGCGAGAGCCACAGGAGCCCCTGCCCCCCTCGCCCTGCCCTGGCCCTGACCCCCAGGAGCCCACCACCACCCACCCAGCTGCCCACTGTCAGCAGGGCCGCCCTCACCTACCCACGCCAGGGAAGCGGCCTGTCGCCCTGCACTCCCCAGCTGCCCTCTGGGCTCCACCCACAGCCCAGCCAGACCCCTGCACTGTCCACACCGCCCTCCGATCTGCTGCCTGCGGCTCTGCAGCGCACACAGGGAAGGGCTCGTGGAATCGACTCTCATGTGTTTCGTTATTTAAAACAAAACCCGTGAGCTCAGGCTGGTGTAGACAAACAGTATGTTCCCACCAGTAGAGAAAGAAAACCCTCCCTCCCCCCCCCACCCCCAAAATAAAAAGTACAGGCGCAGATTCAAATGCGTACTTGCTAACCAAACACAGCAAGTCACACGAGGAACACGGCAAAAGGAAAGCTAGGACGTGGCGGCCGCCGGGCCATCTGAATACACTGACCCGGAAGGAAACGAAGAAAATCTGGTCCCCAAAGGGATTCACTGCTCACGTGCTCCCTGTGCACCAGAGTCTAGAAACACGCTGTGCCTTTGCGACCTGCCTCCCGGCCCAGCGAGGTGCCCTGGCCGCACACCGTCCCTGACACAAGTATGCTCGGTGCCCATGCAGCTGCCACCCAGGGCCCTCCCTCTGTGTGGGCTCTGCTCTCCGTCTCTGGGAACATCACGGAAACGCGTCCCGGCCCCTGTGCTTTCAAACTGCTTCAGGCACAGCCACGAGCAGGCCTTCGGGCTGGGGCGCTGTGTCACCGCCCGCAGGGTCCTGTCCTGCCGCCAGGGGCCTCCCTCCCAGGCACCCCCCGGGGAATCAGTGCAGACCCCCGCAGCAGCCACCCACCAGCAGACTCAGGCCTCTCCTGCGGTGCTTCCCACCTCCGGCACAGACCTCGCCTCGTCTGCTCCATGCGTTCTACTTGAGGCTCAACCACGCCGCACAGTTCCAGCTGCCGTGGCAGTAGGAGAGGCTGCAGGGCTTGTGGGGACCCCCCAGCGAGGACACCTCCAGCCAGCAAGCAGGCCTGGGACCCCGCACCACCGCTCCTCCAGTCTGACCTGGAGGGGGCTCCGGGGTGGGAGGGTGGAGGGAAGCAGCCAGGAGGTCACGGGGGCTGAGCCCACGAGGGCCCTTCTTGTTGGCCGAGCCCATCCCTGGGGCAGGCCAGGGCGACCCCTCAGGCAGCAGTGCTGCCCCTCGCTCCGGCCCCCGGGACGTGGTGGGCACCCTTCACCAGCCACCCCAGGGAGCCCCACACGCTTCGCCCCCCACGCGCGTCCCAGGCGCTTCAGGACACGCCCCCCGACAGGCACGGCTACTCATCCTCAGGAGGAACGGCCCCCGCGTCCGCACGCAGATCCTGCCTGGCTCACGGGCTGTACAGACGGCAAGGACGTACCCGAGGTCTGGCGCTCGCCATTCGGGTGGCCCCCCTGCCTGGCCCCGCAGGGTGACAGGACCTGCCTCTGACCCTGGAACCACATCACCCCAAGGCAGGCCGTGAAGCCACAGCACCGGCAGACGGGGTACACTGGCCCGCACCCGGCCCGTGGGTGTCCTGTCCTCTCCAGACACCGTCCCGGCCCCGTCCTGCCCCAATGGCCCCCGGGGACAGGGTGCCCCCGGTCACACAGCAGAGCGGGCCTTCAGGGCGGGCCTCAGCACCCCCGGCCCCCTCTGTCTGTAAACTGGGGCAGTCATGGCACCACCGCCCGGGGTGGCCGTGGAGAGGAAACGGTTCGCGCAGAAGCGCCGGGTCCAGCCTGACTTACCGAGGGCTCTGCCAACGTTGCCACCCCTGACTACCCCTTCTCACTTGCCGCTGCTGCGGCCAGCGCTACGAACAGCAGCCAGCGACATGCACGCCAGCCCCCTCAGTGAGGGGCAGCTGCGGGCCCAGCCGGCTCCAGCGCGTCCGCAGAGACGGGGTGAGACACCCGGGTCATCCCCGAGGTCTGAGCCACGGCCAGGCACGCACTCGTCAGGGAGCCTCCCACTGCACCAGGGAGCCAGGGTCTTGTCCCTCCAAGGGGGCTCATGGAGAGGAAGGGACACAGGAGAACACCTGCTCATCCCCAGAGGAGGCCGGCACGCCCCCAAGCCCTAAGCAGGAAGGAGCAGAAAGGCGCGGAACACTGCTGCCACCACGAGGTGGAAGACAAACCCGACAGTGAGGTCACACTTCAAAGACACTGGACAGCTGTGCAGTGACACAGGCAAGATGCCCTAGGGCTGAGGAAGAGGCAGCAGCCGAGGGAGCAGGCCATCCATCTCCCGTGCTCAGCCGAGGCCCGGAGGCCCACTGGGGACCACACCGACTCTGCAGGACCCCGGACACACGGCCGTGACCCTACAGTCCACTTACTGACCCTGGGGCCATGCAGAGGCTGCAGAGTGACATCCCTGATCTCTGAGCAGCCAGCCTCCTCCTCCAGGCCTCTGCAGGAAGGAAAGCCAAGCACCGCCCACAGACAGCCACTGTGGCAGCAAAACAGACACTCTGGCTTCTCCGTCAGGAGCCGGGAGGCCCCCTGCCACCTTCGCCACTCCGCCCCAAGCCTGCTCCATCTGCCTGGACCAAAGAAGGGCAAGCCCTCTCCACGTGCCTCCAAGGCCAGACAACGAGACAAGTACATGACGTGAAAAAGCAGGAGTGGTAACCACAGGGAAGTGGGCAGACAGAAGCAGATGCAGAGACGACCCAGATGTTAAAATTAGCAGAGAAGGGCTTTAAACACACATTAGGAAGAAAACGTAAGTAACAGGGATGCAAATATGGAGACTTTTCAAAAAGGAACTAAAATCCGTAAAAAAGGAATCAAATGGGGGCTCCAGAATGAAGACTACAGTGTACGCGGACTTACGGCAGGCCCTTGACCAGGGCGGGCCTGGAGTGCGCGAGCCCACTTACACACAGGCTTTCTTCAGTGAGCACACGCTACAGCGCTACGTGACCCGTGGTCGGATGAACCCTCGGATGTGGCACCTCAGACTCAGAGGGCTGCCTGTAAGGTGATACACGGACTTCCAACTGCATGGAGGGCTGGTGCCCCCAGCCCCACACTGTTCAAGGGTCACCTGTAACGTTTATGGCCTCATCCGTCTGCAACGGACACAGCCTAACTGTTCCCACACAGTCAACAAACATCCCCCATAAGGCAGATGCTTTCAATCACCTCTGACACAGGTCTCATGGCCCAGCATTAAATGTCCTGCCAGATCTACAAAACCGGCTTCAGTAAGAACACACACAGGTCAGTGCATTCCCCAGGATCCCCCTGCAGAGCAGACAAGGAGGAGACGCACCGTCTAAATGCTCAACAAAGAGGCTCTCGCGAGGGTCCACATCTCATCAGCAACATCCAGACTCTGGAGAACGCTACAAGCCAAACAGCGCAGGTCCTTCAAGAAGGAAAATTATGAAGAAAAGAAAGGGATGGAGAAAAGCTTACGCATTAAAGAAACTTCACCTAAACAAAGACCCTGACGAAATAACAGGTACTGAACTGCCCGCCTACTATGAACAAGTAGAAAACTGGACAAGACACCTGAAGTAGGAGTTACCAGACACTACACAGAAGGCAGCACAGGACAGCGATCCTGAGAAGGTAAACGAGCCAGGTGAGACCTATGACCTTCTCAGCTTTCTGCCCGGAGGTACTTTCCACACGCCAGTCCTTAGAGAGGAGCAAAAGCCTGCATGTCTAGGAGGGAAAAACCAAAGCTCAGGGAGGGTGGGGCTGCTGGAACTTGGGGGCAGGGTGCTGGAAAGGAGGAAGCTAGAGGAAGTGCACTCCGGAAATCTGCAAACAGATCCATTTGAGTTTTTAGCTAAAGATTAAGCTGCCCGTGCACGGACTGACAATCCACAAGGCCAGGCAGAGAATACCAGGGACCCGTGAGCTGAACAATTCCCAGAGCTCACACGCAGCCTGGGCAACATTCAAGTTCCAACCAGCCAGCATGGAGAGACCTCGTCAAACACCAAATACATTCAGAGGAGAACACAGAAGGGTCACACCTTAGCAGGAGGGTTTAACCAACCCTAGAGTAAAGGCTGCTCTAACCTAGAGGTTAGCAAAATACAGCCTGCAGTTGGCTGCCTTTTCTACAAATAAAGTGTTCATGAAACACAGTCGCATCATTCATCTACACACTTTCTGTGGATGCTTTCAATAGTAAACAGCAGAGTTGAGTGGTCACAACAGAGACAATACGGCCTACAAGCCTGAAATATTTACTATCTGGCATATTAAGAAAAAGGCTTTTTTTAACCGTTAAAAATGTGCCTACAAAGGATCAAGCTGCTCCACAGGTGATTAAACTAGTGACAAAAATTTAAATGAATTTTTAAAATTCAACACCCGTTAAACGAAGACAACAAAATCCTGATATTCAACCACATAACACTGACACTGTCTTAACAATGAGTCAAAACTTACTAGATGGGGGCTTCCCTGGTGTTGCAGTTGTTAAGAATCTGCCTGCCAATGCAGGGGACACGGATTTGAGCCCTGGTCCGGGAAGATCCCACATGCCGCGGAGCAACTAAGCGCGTGCACCACAACTACTGAGCCTGCGCTCTAGAACCTGTGAGCCACAACTACTGAAGCCCGCATGCCTAGTGCCTGTGCTCTGCAACAAGAGAAGCCACCGCAATGAGAAGCCCACGTACCACAACAAAGAGTAGCCCCCGCTCGCAGCAACTAGAGAAAGCCCACACGCAGCAACAAAGACCCAATGCAGCCAAAAGTAAAATAAATTAAATAAATAAAAATTTAAAAAAATGCTAGATGGACTTCCCTGGTGGTACAGTGGTTAAGAATCTGCCTGCCAATGCAGGGGACATGGCTTCAAGCCCTGGTCCGGGAAGATCCCACATGCTGCAGAGCAACTAAGCCCATGCGCCACAACTACTGAGCCTGTGCACCACAACTACTGAAGCTCGTGCGCCTAGAGCCCATGCTCCGCAACAAGAGAAGCCACCACAATGAGAAGCCCGTGCACCGCAACAAAGAGTAGCCCCTGCTCGCCGCAACCAGAGAAAGCCCATGTGAAGCAACGAAGACCCAATGCAGCCAAAAATAAATTTTAAAAAAATTACTAGACATGTGAAGGAGGAGGAAAATGTGATTTACAACCAGAGAAAAAGCAGTCAACAGAAACAGACCTGCCAAACTCATCAAAATGTATGCATTAAATATATACTGTTCTTTATATATCAATCATACCTTAATAAAGCAGCTTTAAAACAACAACAAAAAGAAATAGACCTGGAAATGACAGAATCAGAAGAGAAAGTTTTTTAAAAAGCTGTTGTAAAATGATATATTCAAAGATATAAAGGAAAATATATGTGTAATAACAGAAATGGCAAGTATATAAAAAAAGAAACAGAACTTCCTGATAAGAAAATTTCTTAAATCAAAGATTCACTAAAGGAGATTAAGATTAAATTAGACAACAAGGAAGAAAAGACTTGAAGATAAAGTAATAGAAACTATCCAAATGGAAGTGTAGAAAGAAAATTTCTGACAAAATAATAAGCAGAGCCTCAGTGATCTGTAGGAAAATATCAAGCTAACACACATATATGATTGGAGTCCCATAAAAAGGACAAAAGAGAGCAGAAAAAAAATTTGAAAAACTGGCTGAAAAATTACAAATTTGATGCAAACTATAAACTAACAGTTCCCAGAAGCTCAATGAGCTCCAAACAGCAAACACACAAAAAACACACACGAGGACACATCATAATTAAGTTGTTAAAAATCAAGTTGCTGTGGACTTCCCTGGTGGAGCAGTGGTTGAGAATCTGCCTGCCAATGCAGGGGACACGGGTTTGAGCCCTGGTCCAGGAAGATCCCACATGCCGTGAAGCAACTAAGCCCTGCGCCACAACTACTGAGCCTGCGCTCCGGAGCCTGCGAGCCACAACTACTGAGCCTGCATGCTGCAACTACTGAAGCCCGTGCACCTAGTGCCCATGCTCCACAACAAGAGAAACCACCACAGTAATAAGCTGCGTACCGCAACGAAGAGCAGCCCCTGCTCGCCACAATTAGAGAAAGCCCGCGTGCAGCAATGAAGACCCAACACAGCCAAAAATAAATAAATAAAACAAATAAATTTTTTAAAAAATCAAGTTGCTAAATGGAAACCTTAGAAGCAGCAAAAATAAACAAAGCCACTTATATACAGAAGAACAAAGATAAGAATTACCACTAATTTCTCATCAGAATCAATGCAAGATGGAAAACGACAGGACATCTTTAGTGATGAAAGAAAAAAAGAAGTCAACCTGAAACTTTATACCAACAAGAATATCCTTCAAAGATGGAAGTGAAATAAAGATATTTTCAAAGAAACAAAAACAGAAAATTCATCACCATCAGCAAACCTGCACTGTAAAAAGTGTTAAAGAGGGCTTCCCTGGTGGCGCAGTGGTTGAGAGTCCACCTGCCGATGCAGGGGACACGGGTTCGTGCCCTGGTCCCGGAAGATCCCACATGCCGCGGAGCAGCTGGGCCCGTGAGCCATGGCCACTGAGCCTGCGCGTCCGGAGCCTGTGCTCCGCAAAGGGAGAGGCCACAACAGTGAGAGGCCCGTGTACCGCAAAAAAAAAAAAAAAAAAAAATGTTAAAGAAAGTTCTTCAGGCAGAAGAGAAATGATACCAGATGGAAATCTGCATCTACATAAAGTGAAGGGCATTGGAAATGGTAAATATATGGACTAACTATAAAACTTTTTCTCATATTTTAAAATGTTTAAGATAAGCAATGATTTAGACCTAAAACAATAACAACAATATATTCAGAGACTTATGTCATACGTAGAAGTAAAATTTTTGATACTAGCACAAAGGACAGGAGGCAGAAAACAAAAGAATACTCATGTAGGCTCTTACATTAAACATGAAATAGTACAATATTATTTGAAATTCTTTGTGATAAGTTAATGAAACAGGGTATACACACTTGAATAGTCCTTAAAATGGAATACTGAAGAAATTCCCTGGTGGTCCAATGGTTAGGACACAACACTTTCACTGTCAGGGACCTGGTTAGATCAGGGAACTAAGATCCCACAAGCCATGCTGCGCAGCCAAAAAACAAAAAACAAAAAAATAAATAAAATGAAAACTAAGACTTCTTTGAGATACCATTGACACCCACTTAAAAAAAGTGGAATACTGAAAAAATACATGATTAATCCAAAAGAAGACAGGAAAAGAACAGATGGGACAAGGAGACAACTAATAGCAAGATAGTAAATTTAAATCCAACCATATCACTAATTACATTAAATCTGAATAGTCTAAACAGTGCAATGAAAAGGAAATTTTCAGACTAGATAAAAAAGCAACACTCAATTATTTGCTGCTTTCAAGAAACTCACTCTAAATACAAAAACCCAAATGTGGTGAAAGTAAAAGAATGAAAAAGGGAAAAAACACACCATGTAAAAACTCACTGTAAGACACTTGGAATGGCTATAGTAATATTAGACAAAACAGACTTCAAAACAAAGAAGGACAACAAAATAAATAATGATAAAGGAGTCCATTCTTTTTAAAAAACCTAAATGTGTATGTACCTCCAAGTAACAGAGCTTCAAAATATATGAAGCAGAAACTCACAAAGCAGGAGGAGAAATAGACAAGTCCATGTCTAGAGTTGGTGATCTCAACACTCTTCTCTCAGTAATTTATACAAGTAAACAGAGTATCTGTCAGGATACATAAAACTTGAACAGTGCTGTCAACCAAGTTATATAATTGACATCCACCCAACAACAGTAAGATACACATTGCTTTCAAGTATATATGGAACATTCAGAAAAACAGACCATAAACCATAACCTAAAACTTAATCACTTTCAGATAATTTCAATTACAGAAGTTCTCTGATCACAGCAAAATTAAATTAGAAATTAAAATTAGAAAGTTACCTGGAAAATCTCAAATTATTTGGAAGCTGAGAAACATACTTCTATATAAGCTACGGGTCAAAGAAAAATCACAAAAGAAAATTTTAAATATTCTGAATGGAATAAAAACAAAAACATAACATATCAAAATTTGTGTGACGCAGCTAAAACAGTAATTAGAAGAAAGTTTATAGCTTTAAATATTTATATTAGAAAAGAAGGGAAGTATGAAAATCATACTAAGCTACTAAGCTACTTCTACCATAAAAAGCTGGAAAAATAAAAGCAAAATAAATCCAGGCTAAGTAGGGGGACAGAAAGAATAAAGATATTAGCAGAAGTAAGCGCAATAGAAGACAAACAGTAGAGAAAAAAACTCAATGAAACCAAAAGCTAGTTTTCTGAAAAGATCAAGGCAAAATGAGAGAAGACATAAATCATCAATTTCAGGTCTAAAAGAGTGAGCATCAGTACAGAACCTACAACATCAGAAGAATAATAAAGGAATATTATGAATAACTTGATGTCAGTAAGTGTGACAACTTATATGAAACAACAAATTCCTTGAAAGATGTAGATTACCAAAACTGACTCAAGAAGAAATAGAAAGGTTGACTAGTTCTATAACTTTAAAGAAGTTGAATACAGCATCAGACTGTATACTTAAAATGAAAACATTTTATTGTTATGTAAATTATTCCTTAATGAAGTTAATCTAAAAGGTTAAAAAAAAAAAGCAACAAGACTAAACTATAGGGTCCAGGAGTGCACTGTGTCAGGGACAAAACTACAAAGAAAGAATGGAAGTGAACACCCTGTCTGTGTGGGTCGTGTGTGTCTGGAGCTGAGGAAGTGGTGATTCTGAAGGGGCACAGGGAAGGGCCCCCCAGGGAGCATTAGTCACCGGCCAGGCAATGATTACAAGGAGGTGCCTCTTACAGTAATTCGTTAAACCACACGTTTGTTGTGTGGTCTTCTGCATCTGTGCATTACTTTACAATACAAAGACCTATTTGGGGTTTGTTTTTTTTTAAAGATAAAAGTTTAAACACTAGGTTTAAGAACCAAAACTTTTCTTTTGTCGAAAACTAACTCTTCTGAACTCTCCCCATAACTGTCAGAATCATCTCCACAGAAGCCACTTGGCATTTTAGCATCTCCTATGAAGCAATGTTACACTATCTTGGAGGATGAAGCATCCCATTCATATTCTATGAAGCTATCTTGGCGGGTAGGGGGTAGCGAGTGAGAGAGTACTTTAAATGAAATATTCTGAAGTTCAAGTTAAATGACATGGATATTTAATAAATGCAGTCACACAATTTAAAAATGAATACATCTAAAACATGTATTTATATATAAAATGATCAACAGATGTGTATTCAACTACTAGGAAGTGGCTTAGCTTGAACCGCACCAAACATCACCGTGTCTCTTAAGAGGCAGGGCACGCAGTGGCTAAGAGAATGGGTTCTGGAGTCAGACCGCCTGGTGCAAACCCAGGAGCTCTGAAGCCTCGGTCTCCACGACTGCAACACTGCTCCCTCAAGTTGCCGTGAGGACCAACTGACCCGACACGGGCAAAGCAGGAAGAGCTGCAGCACACCTGGCACGGGTAAAGCAAAAAGCTACAGCACACCTCGCACAGGTAAGCACTTCCTCAGCCTTAGCAGTCACCGGTGTTTCCATCCTGAGCAAATACCAATGGTGTTCTTCAGGGAAAAAGAGAAAAAAAGCACCTCTCACCCTCCTTTATGCTTCTTCTTCTTTGGGGTGTCTTCTTCTGAGGTCCTCCTGCCACGACCCCGGGAGCCCCTCTTTTCTTTCTGACCTCGACCTTCTGAAACAATAAAGACCACAACTTTGTTCACAGATTTCACTGAAGCAGGACAAGATTTACCCAAATGTGATATTTACCATAATGTTCCTAATACACTTATCAGACAAAATTCTTCAGAACTCCATAGTTAACAATAACAAAATGAAGAAAAATTAACAGACTTGCTTTTTAGCCCCCGTCCTCCAGAGCTTTCGAAGTCGCTGCCCTCCATCTTGTCCTTCAGGTCCGCCTCGAAGCGAGCCAGGTCCGCATCAAGCCTCCGGATGTGCTTATCCACCTACACAGAAGGATGCTCACACATTCCGTTCGAAACTCAGAGCAAAACGCCTCAGGGTCACAAATGCTCCTGACATCAAGCAGAAAGCACTGTCTGGCCCTTAAACTGAGTCTAGAAGTAACAACACTCTGCTAGAACAAGGCCTGCTATTTCCAACTTGATGCAAGGGTCTTTTTTCCCCACATTCTGTTCCCCATCAACAGAATAAATCCTACTCAGGGAAAAAACCTTGAAGGCAGGCAACAATGAGAAACAGAGCCGTAAGATGCAATGAAGTAAAGGGCTGAGGACCTTGGATACTAGATCCTGACGTAAAATGTGAAGAGCTATAGGTTCGTCAACAGAAAATGACATTTGAAGATGGAGTTCAGGACGGAGCTGGAAGGAAGGACCGCACAGAACTGCCCGTGACAGAGGGGATGCTCCTGTAGCTAAAAGGACGTCACAGCACCAGCTGGCTGGTGACAGCCGTCCAACACCGTCCATCACGGCCCCCGACTGGAAATGAACCACAGTCCTAAGCTTCATTACACGTCAGAGAGAAAACGGACTGTCTTAAGGACGTTGATCACACCTAACTCCTTGGAAGACAGGCTGATTACTCAAAGGATTTAGCACTTTGGAGCATCGAAGTCCCAAACATAAGCATTAAGGTCTCCTCCTAGAGGATTCTTTCTCAAACACAACTAATTTCAGGCTTTAAAAAAATCACTGTTTAGGGCTTCCCTGGTGGTGCAGTGGTTGAGAGTCCGCCTGCCGATGCAGGGGACACGGGTTC
>NW_020837946.1:125690-153334 GCF_003676395.1 Aethalodelphis obliquidens
AAAAAAAAAAAAAAAAAAAAAAAAAATCACTGTTTTATTGGGGGAGGCAAGGACGGGAGCCTCACTACACGACCTCATGTGCGTCGCAGACGGCTTTGTGCCACCTTGCAAACCCCAAGAGAAGCGGAATTGAAAGGAAATTGGACAAAACCAATTCTAGGACTTTACCTAAAGCTGACAAAAACAAGCATTAAAAGTACATATAAATGAACAAGCAAAACGGGCACAGGACACAAGACCACAGAAATGGTCCCAGGACGAGGACTCCTCCAACGTGCACTTTTTCTAGCGGCATCGCTCTATCGCTGCCCGGCCTCCACCTCGACGCCCCGTTTCCCCGAGCAGCCTCCCCCTTGCTGCGTGAAAGCGAGGAGCGCGTCCGAGGGGAGGCCCCGCCCCCGCCCCGCCCCGCCCCCCCTCCTCACCATCTCGTAGGTCTGCATGGCCAGCTGCACCTTGTCGTCGCTGTACTCCCTGCACTTGCTGTAGGCGCTCTGGATCCTCTGCAGGTGCTCCACGCGCTGACCCGGAGACAGAGTCTTCACCGTGGAGATATACTCTGCAGCCAGGATGTCGATCTCGGCTTTCTTGTCTGATAGAGTAATGGGCGAAAAGCCAGGACACGCTCACCAGACTGGCAACCAATAAAGCCTGACAACGACAAGTGCCAGCAAAGAAGTGGCTGGCCCACTGGCCGCCGGTGGCGGGCACCGCCTTCCCAAACACTCTGGATCAGCGAGACAAGCAGACACCCCGACCAGGGCAGTGCGCCCACGACAGTCCCAACGTATGACGCTGCCCCAGCAAGGGTTCATCGTGCCCTCTTGGACTCTCAGGTTTGAAGAGTCCATTTATTATTGTTTGAATAATAAATGATGTGCTCACCTTACCTATGACCCGGCAGGCTACTCTCAGGTACATACCCTAAAGATTTAGAGGCCAGGGCACACATGGGAAAACATTCATGACTGCAGATAACAGAAAACAACCCAAACGTCCAATCTACAGTAAAACAGATAAATAAGCTGTGGTCCGTTCACACAACAGAACGCTACCCAGCAACAAAAAACCAAACAACATCGGTTAATCCCACAAAAGGTGGCACTGAGCGAGAAAAGCAAGACACAAAGGAAAACACACTGTATGATTCCATTGATGTTAAAGGCAAAGACAGACGCAACTCTTAACTCTTTGGTTTAGAGAGGTGAGAAAACCATTCTTGCAGGTGAAAACTCAGGGTGTACCCCTGGGGAAGGGGGGCCTGCTCATGAGGATCACACGGGCCCCCAGGCACTAGAGGCTCCATTTCTCCATCTGCAGAGAGGTTCTCCGCGTGCTATTTGCTAAGCAATCTACAAATGTTTATGCTTATTTCTGAATACAAATGCTTTATCTCACCATAAAAGAAACCTCTGCATTCACTAGTCAGGAAGCTGTTCCTTAGTGAAAAACCACAGCTATTCCAATCTTGCAAAACATGTGCCCAGCACAATGAGTGAAAAAGTGCCCATACCCAAGCACACCACCATGAAATGTAGAACCTCAGGGATAAAGAGAAAAGCCTAAAAGCTTCTAAACAGGAAAGGGAAAAAAAGATCACATATTCAAAGGATGAGAAACCCAAATGACATCAGACTTCTCAACAGCAACACAGAAGCTAGGAGACAATGCAGCAACGCCTGCCACATTCTGGGGGAAATGCCTGTCAATCTGGAATTCTATACCCAGCCAAACCATTCACTGCTGCATTTTCAGACATGCAATGGTATAAGAAATTTACCCTGCCGTAAATTTCTTTCTGGAAGCTCCCAGAGAAAACGCTCCTCTGAAACAAACGGGCAAATCAAGAAGTAGTATGTTTACAGCCTAGGAAACAGGGCTCCATGCCGAAGAGGAGCAAAGGGAGAGCCTAGGAAGACCTAGGGCAAGGCGTGCGCGGCAGGCCTGGAAACTGTCGGCCCGGACGGGACCGCAGGACAGAGGCTCCAGGAGAGGTCTCCATGCAGAGCACACACAGAACTGGCAGGTAACCTGGTGCAGCAGGTACCCTGAAAACGAGGAAAACAAAACCAACAAGAAAAGCAATTAAGAACTCCAAGAAAAAGACAGTTACTCCAAACAGGGCATGTGAGCATAGCATATGGTAAACTACCGACACAGCAGCCCAGGAA
This sequence comes from Aethalodelphis obliquidens, assembly GCF_003676395.1. Lineage (NCBI taxonomy): Eukaryota > Metazoa > Chordata > Mammalia > Artiodactyla > Delphinidae > Aethalodelphis > Aethalodelphis obliquidens. The sequence continues at coordinate 127,862 of NW_020837946.1, forward strand.
AGAAACAGCATCACTGGACAGCACAGCATCACCACAGTTCAAATTCTAGTCCATTACACCCAGGAGACAGGGGGAGGGAGCTGTGTGCGCATGAACCGAGCAGGGCACAACTGGAGACATAAGTCTTCACTTTTTGTAATAACTGAATAGATAAAGTCTAAAACCAAAAGGAAATAAAGTAAGAAATAGCAGCAAAAATGAACTGTTTAGAAATAGGGAGTTAAATACCAAAAGATCTAAAAGGACTAACTGTTTAAAATAGGTACACAGTTTGAAAATAGAAAATCTTTTAAAGGAAAGAAAAGGTAACAAATATTTTGACTGCGGGAGGGGATGACGATTATAAAGATGTGACATGGAGACGTGTAGGGACACAAGGGACTAAGTTTACTTTAAAGACCCAGCACTAGGGGCTTCCCTGGTGGTGCAGTGGTTAGGAATCCACCTGCCAGTGCAGGCGACAGGGGTTTGAGCCCTGGTGCAGGAAGATCCCACACGCCACGGAGCAACAAAGCCCATGTGCCACAACTACTAAGCCTGCGCTCTAGAGCCTGTGAGCCACAACTACTGAGCCCACAAGCCACAACTACTGAAGCCCGTGTGCCTAGAGCCCGTGCTCCACAACAAGAGAAGCCACCGCAATGAGAAGCCCACACACCGCAACGAAGAGCAGCCCCTGCTCTCCACAACTAGAGAGAAGCCCGCGCGCAGCAACAAAGACCCAACGCAGCCAAAAAAAAAAAAAGACTCAGCACTCTCTCTGACACACTACCCAACACCTGCGGCCCAGGCTGGACAGCAGCCCCACTGCCCCAGGTCCCTGGAAGACCAGTACACCACCCCCTGGATCCCGGTGCTCCGCTCCTGGACTTGGGGAGCTGCTCCCCACACCCTGGCTCTTCTGAAAGGTCTGAACCCACCTTCTGTCCTCTGGTCCAGCTCTCGCATCAGCTGGAAGTTCCTCTGAAGCTCACAGGGTAGGTTCTCAATACCTGAAACACAGACACATGCTTCTCAACAGCAGAACAAAACCCCACCTTCCAAGCTTCATACTTCAAGGCTACAAACAATAAGCCCACTCCGGCTTCTGTTTCTCTTAGAGTTTGGAGAGCAGAAGAATCAAGGTATCTTTTTTCAGGGACACGAGTCCAACATTAAAGACAGTGGGGAATCCAGCCCTCCCCTATTTCACACTGGTAATCGGCTGACGTGCTTCAGAACTTGTCAGAAACTCGAGAAGCTAGAGGCGAACAGAGGGCAGAGGGAGGAAGGTGCCTGTGCGACTCTCCCACCGCAGACCCCAGGCCGCTCCTCCCGTGCAGACGCCCCACAACAGAGAACAAGCCCAAACCCCGGGGTCCTCCTTGCTCTCCTCCCACTCTACTCTGAACTCAGGGCATTGGGCGGTGCCCACCAGGGCTGTGCGGTAGAACTTTATGCCAAGACAGAGCCTCCCGACACAGCACGCACTGGCCACACGGGGCTACTGAGCACCTGACATGGGGCCAGTACAACTGAGGGACTGAACTTCTCATTTTACTTGAGTTTATTTAAAATCAAACAGACCGTGCGGGACAGCAGAGGTAAGGACCCTGCCCTACACTGCTCTCCTGTCCGCACGGCCGGGCTCCTGGTCCAGGCCAAGCTCCCCACCTGCCCGCAGCCAGGACGGGCCCCCTCCACAGATGACCGCTCCAAGAGCTCTGACTGTACAAAGCTGCTGCGTAAGCCCCAGGGCTTCCCAGCTCAAACAGAGAGCGGGACAGACCCACCCATGGCCTCCCCGTGGGCTCCCCTGCTGTCCTACCAGGGCTCTCAAGACAGTGCCACCCCTGCACTCTCAGACCTGCTGGGCTCCTTTGTGACCTTTAAACTTTTGTGAACTTTTAAAAACTCTATCTCTCCCATTTGAGAGCCAGTTCCAGGAAAACAGGGATCATGTCTGCTTTCTTGGCACACAGCAGGTGCTCAGGGAGTGAGCAGGGGCCTCCGTCCGCAAGCCTTCACATGGGTGTCCCTCACAGGACAGGAATCGTGTTCCTCAGACCCTCCTCCTGGGGCCCCCTGGGCAGGCACCGGGTCAGAGGAGGGCAAGCCACAGCACCCAGAACAGGCACCTGGGTGTAGGTCTCTCCAGTGACGATGGTGGGGAAGCCCCTCCCTCCACGGTGCTCTCCGGCCCAGGACGCTGTGCTCAGGTTGGGCCATGCCTGGGAGACCCCCTTGGGGAGGGCTGGATCCCCACTGCCTTCCCCGGAGCCGGGGTTCACTCCCTACTCTCAGCAACCTCGGGTGGGGGTCTGGGCGCCCAGGCCCGGATGAGTGAAAATCCCCAGTGCAGCACAAGGCTCCAGAGTTACCAGGCAAAATCCCCACCAGCCCGCATCCCCAGGCTATGCCCCCGCCAGGGCCAGACTGGAGTCGGACCGCAGAGCTCAAACGTGGGATCGCCACTCTCCAGTGAGTGACCTTGACAAGCTACTTAGCCTCTGACGCAGCATCACCCACGCTGTGAAATGCGGCAAATAACCACCTGCTCAGGAGTCCTCCAGAGGGTGCAACCTGTGGCACGCCTCGGGACGTTGGCCCACTCTGATGACCACTGCCTTGAACATCCTACCCACACGTCTAAGTACCGCCCCCAACCCCCTGCGCAAAGACAGGTGCCCTCAGAGACCCTCCGCGCCATCATGCCTTGCAGATGCACGAACTGAGGCTTGGAAGCGGACTCCCAGGTCACAGCACAAACAGGCACAGAACCCAGAACCCTCAGGCCCTGGGCCCCCCAAACCCGGCCCAGAGTCCCAAGGGACTGAGACTCGACCACCTTAGTGGGTCACCGCGGTGGGGGCGGGTCCGGGAATGGGCGGGACGGGACTCGGAGGGGCGGGGCCTAGACAGAGAGGGCGGGGCCAGGGCGGAGAGGGCGGGCCCGACGACGAAGTTGGCGGGGCCTAGTGAATGAGGGGCGGGGCCCAGCCAAGGAAGACGGTCCTAGGGACGAGAGAATGGGGCCTATGGCGAAAGTGGGCGGGGCTGAGCCTGGGAGGGTGGGGCCGAGCCGCGTTGGCCCCGCCCAGCACCCGCCGGCCCCCGCCCCGCCGTGACGCACCTGGAATTGGCGCGGCCGTGACGGCGGGACCCCGCGCCGCACCCCCAGTGCCCCTCCCTCGTGGGCTCTCCCGCCCCGCGCGTGCCTCAGCCCCTCCCGCCGCCTCCGGGCCGTCCCGCCGCCCCCACGTGCCCCGGGGTCCGCACGTGGAGCCTAGTGCGCGGGGCGGGGGGGGACGCGGCGGGGGCGGCCCGGCCAGGGCGGTGGGCCTAGGGGGCGCGGGGGCCGCTTACTGTCCAGGTAGTGCTCCAAGTACATGGCGGTCGCCATCTTCGTCCGCGGCCGCGCTCTGGGTCTGCGCGGGCGGTGGCCCCGCGAGAGGCGGAGGCGGGGCCGGCGTGGTCACTATTAATGAGCCCCGCGCGCTGATTGGTCGCCTTCAGGGGCGGGGCGCCGTCTGAACCCGCCCCACGGCTTCCGGTCGGGGCCGCGCGAGGTGTCGCGCGGGAGCTGGGCGGTCTCGGCGGGGCGGGCGGAGCAGGTGTCTGGTAGCGGGGAGGTGGAGCGCGTCCCGACCCCGAGGAGGAGCGGCCTCCGGGGCCCCGCGGACCCAGACTCCTGCGATTCCGGGGGTCAGCGGGGGCAGTCGTTCATCACTGAAAATGCACGTTTAAAGGTACACCCTCCTCCGTGAACTCTTCACTAAACCCCAGGCAGATATTTAAGAGTGGAAACACGTTCATTGTTTTGCCAATTTTATCTTCATTGTAGAAATTCAAACTGTACAGGAATTTACAGTTTCCCAACCTCCCGAAGTTAAAGGACTGTGATTATCTTGCTCACCTTTCAATCTAAATGATAGCAGTTTCGGTGCAACCTTTCTGGCCCCATTTAATGCTTGTGAAAATGCACACACGCGCGCTCGCGTACATAATTGCACACTACCCACCTTTTTATTGTTTTAAGTAGATAAGTGTTTTTATTAATAGACTTTAGAGCAGTTTTTGGTTTTCAGAAAAATCGAGAAGCAAATACAGAGTTCTTATACACCCCCTCCACACATACACACGGTTTCCTTTATTATAAACATTTTCCATGGGTGGGGTACATTTATTAAAATTGATGAAGCAATACTGATACATTATTATTAACTAAATTCCATGGTTTACATTACGAATGATTCTGTGTTGTACAATTATGTTAAGTATCCACCATTACAGTATCATACAGAATAGCTGCACTGCCCTAAAAATCGTCTGCTTCTCCTATTCATCCCTCTCCCTGCCCCCGAACCCCTGGCAAATACTGATCTTTTCACTGTCTTTAGTTCTGCATTTTCCAGAATGTCATATAGTTGAAATCATACAGTATGTAGCCCTTTCAGATTGACTTCTTTCACTTAGTAATAGGCAGTTTAAGTTTCCTCCATTCCTTTTCGTGGCTGGATGGCTCATTTCTTCTTAACGCTAAAGAATATTTCATTGTCTATATGTTCCACAATTTATCCATTCACCTATTATTTAGTTACCTATTTTTGGCCATGCCGCGCAGCACACGGGATCTTAGTTCCCCACCCAGGGATTGAACCCGCACCCCCTACGGTGGAAGCACAGAGTCTTAACCACTGGACCACCAGGGAAGTCCCTCCATTAACCTACTGAAGACATGTTGGTTGCATCCAAGTTTTGTCAATTATGAATAAAGCTGCTATAATCATTCGTGTTTTGGTTTTCGTGTGGACATTTTTTTAAACTCCTTTGGGTAAATACCAAGAACTGTAATTGCTGGGTCACACTGTAAGAAACTGCCAAACTGGGATTTCCCTGGTGGTGCAATGGTTAAGAATCCGCCTGCCAATGCAGGGGACACGGGTTCGAGCCCTGGTCCAGGAAGATCCCACATGCCGCGGAGCAACTATGCCCCTGCGCCACAACTACTGAGCCTGCGCTCTAGGGCCCGCGAGCCACAACTACTGAAGCCTGCTCACCTAGAGCCCATGATCCGCAACGAGAAGCCACCGCAATGAGAAGCCCGTGCACCACAACAAAGAGTAGCCCCCGCTTGCCACAACTAGAGAAAAGCCCAAGCATAGCAACAAAGACCCAATGCAGCCAAAAATAAAAATTAATTATTTTAAAAAAAGAACCCACCAAACTGTCTTCCAGAATGAGCTGTACTATTTTTCATTTCCAGCAATGAATTCACTCACCAGCAATGAATAAGAGTTCCTGTTGCTTCACATCCTTGCTCCACATCCTTGCCAGCATTTCGTGTTGTCAGTGTTTTGGATTTTGGCCATGCTAATAGACGTGTAGAGGTATCTCATTTTATTTCCAGTTCCCTAATGACAAGTGATGTTGGGCACCTTTTCACATGCATATTTGCTACCTGTACATCTCTTTGGTGAGGTGTCTGTTCAGATCTTTTGCCCAGTTTTTAAATTGAGCTGTTGGTTTTCTTAATTGGTGTCACACTACCCACTTTTCTACCATTTACATTTTTAACAATACTCTTCACAAATTCTGGCCATGTTTTACTCAATTTTATGTCATTCTGTTTATTCGATATATTTCACAGTGTTAGTGTACCATACTTTAACAGACTCCTAATAGATGAACAATATTTTGATTGTTCCCAATCTTTCATTACCATAAATAGTGCTCTGGTGAACATTTGTTCATACACCTGTATGTATATGTTCCAGTTATCTACTGCTGCATAATAAAATACCTGAAAACTCTGTGGTTTAAAAGAAGCATTTTATTAGAGCTCACAATTTTTGTAGGTCAGGCATTCTAGCAAGGCTCAGTTAGATGATTCTTCTGTGTGATACAGTAGAGATCACTGGTGTGGCTGGAAGGCTGCATTCAACTGGTACCAGGGACCAGAGCACCTACACATTGCCTCTCCAGCCCAGTTGTGCTTCTTATGTGGCTGCTCAGGGCTTCTGGAGATTTCCAGGAGGCCCTGGTGGAAGCTGCCAGACTCTTGTGACCTGACCTTGGTCATCCCAGGACATCACCTCACCACATTCCATTGGTTGAGTCTGGGGCCAACCCAGACTCAAGGGGAGGGGAAAGTAGACCCCCACCTCTCAATCGGAGGAGTAGCGCAGTTATGGCCATCTTAATCTACCACATTGTCTTATTAGTTCTTTTTTTTTTTAATATTTATTTATTTGGCTGCGCTGGTTCTTAGTTGAGGCATGCAGGTTCTTTGTTGCAGCGTGCAGGATCTAGTTTCCTGACCAGGGATTGAACCCGGGACCCCTGCATTGGGAGCGTGGAGTCTTAACCACTGCACCACCAGGAAAGTCCCGTCTTATTAGTTCTTCAAGATAGATTCTTAGAAATTGTATTGCTGGCTCAAAGGGCGTGTTCTAAGTGCTGCTATTTCCAAATGCATTGCCCGAGGGGAAGGTTATACTGACACTCCATTGCATATGTTTCTACTTTTGTTAACCCTAGATTTCACCAGGCTTTATTATCTTTGCTTAACATGATAGGGGGAAAAAAACCTCAGTGTTTTGTGTTTCTTTGATTTCAAGTGAGGCTAAACAGATTTTCACACATTTGTTGGCTGTTTGTAGTTCTTCTGTCATTTTATGTCCTTTACTGATATCTATGGGGAAATTGGTCTTCATGCCTTTCATCTAAAAAAAAAATTCTTTATTTTGAAGGGTAGTGGTCTTCCTGTATCATATAATGAAAATAACTCCTCCCAGATATTGATGAATTCTCTTACAAAGACCGTTTTAGAAACTGCAAAAATGAGAGATGATTCCCTAACTATTGTCGACTGAAAAAAAATGCACAACCTAAAAGTTGAGAATTCAGCTTTATTTGTCAGACTTTCTGAACAACTGCTCTGAGGAGGTAAGAGAGGAGCCAGGATCTATGAGAGTTTTTGCAACAAAAACGGCGCAGTGGAAACATCAAAAGAGTACTGTTAATTAAAGAAAACAGACACCTCAAGTTAATGGAGTTAACACTTTTCTATGTATGGGAAAATTCAACAGTCTGGGCTCACTGAAATCATTCCTCTGATGTGCACCTTAACTATCTAGGGCCAGGATCCCGCTTCTCTCCCTCCTGAATCCCCTCAGGGTGCACCATCAGGGGTGTCTGCAGTAGCTGCCAGCTTGATAGCTGCAACATCCTTTGTTTACTGATATGGCAGAGAGTATTTTTCATCCATGCTTTTTCTTTCAGTATGTTGCAATACTTTAGATAAATCTTTGATAACAAATTTCAACCTTGGGACTACTGACAGTTTGGGACCAATAAGTCTTTGCTGGGGGGAGGGGGGCGCCTCTCCTGTGCTTGTAGGATGGCCAGCAACAACCCTGGCCTCCCCCCTAGCTGCTCTTAGACCCCACCCCAAGCTGTGACTGTCAAAATGTCCCCCAGTCAAGAGCCAGTGCTTTGGGGGAAGGCTAAGCTACTCTAACAAAGAAACCCAACCAAAATCCACTAGCACAGAAGGAATTTTATTTCTTATCTAACAGTCCAGGGGCCAGGCAGCCATGCTCCGCGGGGTTACTCAGGGACCCAGATTCCTTCCAGCGTGGCGTCTGCCCCCAAAGGGCCTCGCCATTGTCTTCATGGTCAAGGGTGGATTGCAAGGTCGGGGGGTTGGGGGAGAGGGAGAATGCTCCGCCCACCGTCTGAAGGGGCACACACCACTGCTGCTCACGTCTCATTGGCAGTAACTTAGCCACCTGGCCCCATCTACCTGCAGGGAGGGCTGAGCGATGGCATCTAACAGGGCAGTGATGTGCCCAGCACAATCTTATTCTTCTGGAAGTAGATGAGTGCTATGGACTGAATATTCCCCCCCAAAAGTCATAGGCTGAATCCCTAAACCACAATGTGACTGTATTTGAGAGATCATTAAGAGAAACCAGACCTCTCTCTCTCTTTGTCCACAGCTGTACAGCGTGAAGGCCATGTGAGGACACAGTGAGAAGGTGGCCACCTGCAACCCAGAGGGAGAACATCAACCCTCCTGGCACCGTGAACTTGGACCTCCAGCCTCCAAAACCGTGAGGAAGATGTTCTGCTGTTTAAGCCACTCAGCCTGTGGCATTTTGCTCTTGCAACCCAGCTAAAACAGGGAGAAAGTCTTTGATGGATAGTAGCAAAGTCTGACCAATTCCTGTGATGGAAGGTGCAATAGGACAGTAAGAGCTATGGGGCCTCTTTTTTAATGCAAAGTCTCAAACTCACAAAAGCCGAGAGGACCTAACAAACTCCACATCCCATCAGCCAGCTTCAGCAATTCCGGCCAGCTTCTGGCCCTTCCCTCACCCCAAGTACACTCAGGCCCAGCGCCCTATCTGGCATTTCCTCCGTGAAGTAGATGCCCTTGTGCCCGCTACCAGGCCTCCGTGGCAGGGGAGACTCGCACTGCTCAGGGCAGACTGCGGAGATGGTTCTCAGTGTAGCAAGCACAGAGACGGACGCAAGGACTCTCCTGTACCTGCGTCAGGGATGTGAGGTCACGACTGCATGCATGGAGGTGCTGCAGTCACCCTGTGACCACGAGGGACAAGCTATGAGAACTGGTAAGTTGTTGACCCAACATCTGACATCACTGAGTAGCAGAAACAGTTCTTGGCTGCCTAACTCTGGACTTTGTGTTATGTGAGATGATTAGACATCCTGGTGATTTAAGCCAGTTAGGCTGGCATTCTGGTACCTGCAGTCAAAGGCATGTTGGAAGAGGTGGAAGCAAAATTGCTTCCTTATCTTAATAAGAAATTTCACTGTACTTGTGCCAGTTTAGCAACTTCTGCCTTCAAAAGGGCATCCCCTGCATACAAGGACCCAGCAGCCAGGCTCCCCACATTTCCATGGGTCACCAGGAAGGCTGTGCGGTCACAAGCTGATGTATTGCACGTGTTCCTGCCTGTCTGCCTGGTAAGTTCATCCTACAGATGTGGTACAAGGCTGTCCTGGGACTTGCCCAACCCCAGGAGGGTTCTCTTGTGTACTGTAATCCCTAATCCCCTCATCCTTTTGAGGGCAAGGAGATGAAAATTTCAGAACAAGACTCATAATTCAAAGGCAGTGTTAAGTACTAGTGTTTGTATCAACGACCTTTCACTAGGTTGTACCGCAGTAACAAAGGGCCCCAAAGTCTCGGTGGACTCGGCATCACAACTGTGTTTCTTGCTGGTGCCACCTATCAGCTGCAATGGCTGTGGCTTGGCTGTGGCTGTTTGTTCATTCCAGGGTCCAGGGTGAAAAAGCAGCCCTAATCGTGCACATGCTGTTCTCACACTGGCGGCAGGAAGGGGAGGGGTGACCCGCACAACAGCTTTTAAAGTTTCTTCCTGAAAGTCAGCTCTGGTTACTTTACAGATGCCCTGGAAGTCACAGGGCCAAACCCAACATCAAGGAAGAAAGCCAACAATTGGGAATGATAGAATCTACCACCTTTCCGGAACCCACAACCAAATCAAGCAACGGTCCATCAGGAAAACGTCAAGCGACCATAGGTGTCTGGGGTCACGGGAAATCAGGGGCTTGAACCAAATGAGGTGGGGTAGGAAAGTCAGGCAAACTGTTGCCACGACCTCAGCCCAAGCACCGAGGTGGACGGTCTAGAGCTCGCGGGGGTCCGCTGCCGTCCCCAGCCCTGGAGAGCCCTCGCCCGTCTCTCGTCTGCAGCAGGGGAGCAGGTGCTTCACGAAGGCTCCCTGGAGAGCAGTCCTGAAGTTCACGGCCACACTTCCGGCTGCCTCCGGATTTCTCCTCGGCAAACTCGAACGTTCCAGAGGCAGTTCTGGGAAACGCGGCTCTCAGCTTGGCACGGGCCGAACGCTGGTGTCCGCCCCAACCCCCTAGGTTGAGGTCTGACCCCACCGTGACGGTACCTGGGGACAGGCCTCCGGGGCCACGAGGCCCGAGGGCGGGACCCCTCGACGAGAAGGCGGCCGACGCGGTCTCACCTGGAACCGCCCCTAAGACGACAGCGGCCAACCTCACTGAGCGCTTCCCGGTGCCGGGGCGCGCGCCCTCAAGGTCCCCGCCGTCGGGGAGTCGGCGGCGGGCGGGCCCCGAGGCCGCAGCCCCGAACTTTAGGAGGAGGGACGACCGCCCGCGCCCACGACAGCGGCCCGCGCGCAGAACGAGGCGCGCCCGGCTTCCGGCCCGGAAGAGGCGGTGCGACCGAGGCCCCGTCGGGCCAGTCGCGCCGCTTCCGCCGGACTAGTCCCAGCCAATCCGGCTCATCTGAGCCAATCCCGGCGCGCGCCGCGGGCGCCGGCCCATTGCAGCCAATGGGAGGTCCGGGCGGCCCGGCTGCGCTGGGGGTGGTGGCGGCGGCGGGAAACGCGGCGATGGCGGGCAGGCGCGGCGCTCTCATCGTGCTGGAGGGTGTGGACCGTGCGGGGAAGAGCACGCAGAGCCGCAAGCTGGTGGACGCGCTTTGCGCCGCGGGCCACTGCGCCGAGCTGCTGCGCTTCCCGGGTGGGCGCGGCGGGCGCGGGGTTCCGGGATGCCGGGGGCCGGGGAGGGGACCCAGGGGCCACGGAGGCCTCGCCGGCTCCTGAGGAAGAGAAGCGAAGGCCTCCTGCGCTGAATTCGCTCTCGTTTGTCCGCGGGTCGGAGCGCGGGGACCACCCTTGTGGTCCCCGAGCCTCAGTGGTCTGTGGTTCTGTTTTTGCGCAGCTGCCCCGCGGCTGATGTGCAGTAAAGTCACGTGTTTAGTGAGTCTTGGCACATGTACACCCAGGAAAGCGTCTTCACGACCAAGAGAATGAGTATATCTGTGACCCCTAAAAGTTTCCAGGTGCTGCTTTGTAATCCCGGTCTCCGTTTTATCTTGGGTTTCCCGCCCCCCGTCCTTGCATGGCTGTTTACCCTGTGAAGGGTTTTGTGTCATATTTTTAATTTTTTAAGGCAAAACATTGATCTTGAAAACCAGGGGTAGGGAGATGGGGGGGGATGCTTTTTAAAATTTTCTTGTTTTTTTTTCTTTTGGCCACACTGTGTGGCATGTGGAACTTCACTGACCAGGGAATGAACCCGTGCCCCCTGCGAGTCTCAACCACCGGGGAAGTCCGAAAGTGCTTTTTTTGAATATTTATCATTTTCATCTTTAAGCCAACCAGTCTACAAATCTTATACAGTTGATCCTTGAACAACATGGGTTTGAACTGCAGTGGTCCACTTATATGCATATTTTTTTCAATAAACATACAGTACTATGAAGTCTTGTGTTGGTGGAATGCAAAAATGCAGAACCTCAGATGTGGAGGGCCGACTTTGGGAGTTGAATATCCTTCTCTTGGTATCGAGGTAGCTCCTGGTACCAGTTCCCCTTGGTTGGCAGTTCCTTTGCAGTTGCTGCCTCCTACCTGAGTTCCTTCTTCCTAAAGCATTTTTCATCCCAGTGTGTCTGCACACTGCTGCCCTTTCTCAGGAAAAGGTCTGAACCTGTCTAAAGTTGTTGTAAAATAAAACTCAAAGTTAGACTTGGGTCAGGGCCTAGAAATTTGGCACAAACTACGAATGTAGATGGAGAGCCTGTCCTCACTTTTGTGTATTGTTCTCTTTTATTTTAGAAAGATCAACTGAGATTGGCAAGCTTCTGAGTTCCTACTTGGAAAAGAAAAGCGAGGTGGAAGATCACTCGGTGCACCTGCTGTTCTCTGCGAACCGCTGGGAACACGTGTAAACACCCCTGTCCTTCTGCCGCTCCCCCTGCTTCTGTGCCTGCCCCCAAGGCTGAATGCGGCTCTTGTTTCTGAGTGGTTGAGAGTCATGCTGGAGGCTGTACCTTTACAAGGTTCTTTAGGTCACGGATCCCAAAGAGCACTAGTTAATGCTTTTTTTCTTCTCCCCACCCCCTGCTCCCAGCTTTTTGTAATTAATAGACTTTAGGTAGTTTTAGGTACACAGAAAAGAGCCCCCCCCAATGCCCCTGTCCCTTCCTCCCCGCCCAGAGATGCTCTTATTTATGTCTTTGATGAACCAGTGTTGACACATCATTAAGTGAAGTTGAGTTTATGTTGGGGTGTGCCCTCTCGCGCCCTCTTTTTGACTTACATCATCTTGGTGGATTCCCTCTTCACCCTGCACAACTGTTGACGAAGTGCCTGTGGGGTCCGCTCTCAGGTGCTTCTGTTTCCATTTACACACGTATGTAGGTAACACACATGTCATCGGAGGTGTTTTGTTTTAACGTGAATGAATGGGACCCTACCGTACAGATTACCTCACGGCTGGCTTCCTGAGGCCGCCTCCCGATCTGCACTCTTCCTCTTCTCTCCCGTCCCAGCGGCCTGCTCTCCGGAAAGGCTGCCCCACCTTGGACTGAGGGATGCCAGTGGACGGACGTTCAGGTGGTTGTGCCTTGTTCCCTCTCACAGGCAAGCTGGCACTGCTCTCCTCTGGCTTTGGCTTAGCCGGTGGTCTTGTCTGGAAAGGCCTCCCCCTCCGTGTATTAGATGAGAATGAGGGCAGGTTTACAGTCTTTAACACATCTGGAGTTTATTGACATAAATGTGATTTTCGCTTTTTGTGGATTTCTAGAAAAGTAATGTCAGAGCAACTGAAAATGAGAAACAGTTCTGACTCCATTCCCTAATTGCTGTCTGCTTCCAGGACACAGGCCTGCAAGTCTCTGGGCCATTCGTTCTGCCACAGCTCCCCCTTCTGATTATTCCAGCCACTGCCATCAGATTAGGTTTGCTGACACTTGGAAGTCCTTGGCTGACAGGTTGGATGCCGGGCAGCGCTGTGGCCCCTAGTACCCCTCAGGTCTCGTGTGCAGGGCGGGCCTGGGAATGGGTGCTCAGTTAACCTAGGCTGTTTTGAGTTCACCCTGGTGCTTGGAGCACTTTCTGAGAGGACTCTGGTTACCTCCTCAGCCCCTGGTTTTCTGCCCTTTTGCTGTGCTGCGTCTTTACCGGGTCAGTTGCTGGTCGTGGAAGTCATCTCCCCTCCCAGCTGCTGCGCGGTTTCCCTGGCACCGATTGCGGTAACAGCCTCCACTTCCCTCCCCGGCTGTTTGTCAAAACCTACTGATCCTCTAGGGCCATCCAGGAATTAAATTTCTGGAAATGAGCAATCTCTCTTACTTTCCGTAGCAATTTAGCGATGTTCTTCTCTACCTGTTTTTAAACTTTTTATTCTGGAATAGTTGCAATCAGTCAGGAAGTCTGCGCCAAGAACCCCCGGGTGCCCTTCCCCAGGCTTCCCCGGTTAGTAACATTTTGCCACATTTGCTTTACCATTTGCTCACTCTTTTTAAAAATCAAGGGCTATTTTATGAAATGCTGGGTTTACCTGACGTTTCCTCATGAGTAGATTGGGGTTTGCATTTTTGATAGGAAGACCCCAGAAGTGACATTGGGTCCTCTTGAGGGCATCGTGGCGGGATGCGAGGCCACTTGGGTTTCCCCTGATTAGTGAGGGGGCTGCTGGCCAGGCTCTTCCACTAAGTGACTCTCTTTCCTGTTGTAAATAGTCAAAAGGGGAACTCATAAAACCAAAAATATCCCCTTTCTATGAAACCTCCTAGTTTGTGTTGGTTAGTCATCCTGCTGGAGTCTGTTATTGTGATTTTCTGATTCTGTCATTTCCGCAACACTGATCAGCTGGCATTCTGTGTAAGGAAGAGCTTTCCTGCCTTCCGTGTCCGTCCATCCGTCCGTCCATCATCAGTGGGTCATAAGCGCTACTGTTAGTCGTTTCGCTGTTCAGATTGTCCCAGCCTCGGCCTGTGGGAACCCCTTCAGGCTGGCTCCTTCGTTCCTTGGACGTGTTTCTGGCCTGACAAGGTATTGCGGCTTTCCGTGCCTCCTGCTTTAGCCGGGGCCAGCTGTTCTCTGCTCTTTGTGGAGGGTGGACTTCAGAGACCGACATCTGCTCAGCTTCTGCATGTGTTCACGTCCCCTGCATCTGTCTGACCCCTGCCATCTCATCCAGCACCCGGGCTCATCTGCCCCATCCTGCCCTCCACGGGCTGGTCTTAGGATCACTGCCCTCACCTACGTAAAGCCTGCCTGGGGCTCACGGGTGGTTGCAGCTCTGTTGTTAGAATGGGGGCACACGGTGCTGTGTCCAAACATCTCAGGCACGCCTTTGCCCTTCCACTGTGTTCATTTGGGATACGGGTAGGTTCATTTGACTTTGTATACAATTTTAGGTTTTTCTTTTTTTTTTCCCATTCTTGTTGATTTCAGTTTTCAAATATGTAAAACATGAAATGGTTCTAAGAGTCAGAATCATACAGAAAGGTCACTGCCCTGCCCACCCCCTTTCCATCCAAGCCCTGCCTTCCGCTGTCGGTAAGCAGGCCCATTCACTTCTAAACGAAATCAGCAGATGCCTGTTGTCTTGACTCACCTTCTGTCTGATACAAAGGCAGCCGCCTGTGTGCCCAACGTGCTTTGCTTTGTTAGCAACGTGTCAGGAGGGTGTTTATGGGGCATCTTTCTCGCTCTCTGTACAGTTGCATCTTCTGTGCTCATGCCGTATTCTACCAGTGTTCTGTTCACAAGATTAGGTAGTTTTAAGTGTTGATAATTTGCACTTAGGAATGACGCTGTGATGGGAATGGCGTCTCACTGTTGGAGGTGCCCCCCGCTGTGCTGTTCTGCGAGCTTCTCACCGTAACTCTTGTTCCCCAAAGTGCAAGCAGTGCTTCTGGCCCATGCCAAGCCTCTGCACCCATCCTGCTAAGGTCTTGGGGCCGGAGGGTGGTGGGGACCTGCTGCCTCCTGCTGGAGGGTGTCCTGGCTCCCAGGCGGATGCAGGAGCATCCTTCATCACCTCCGGGCCACGTCCGGCCTTCCCTCCTGTTGGCCTGGCCCCTCCTCTCCCCGCAGGGCCTGGCCCTTCCACTCCCGGACAGCCGAGCTGCCTCTGGACAGCTGCCGATGCCAGTTGTATTTATCCCCTTTAGTGGAGTTGTCTTTTCGTGCTGGGCTTTGCTGGGAGTGAAGATTCAGAGCCTTGGGGGATGAAAGTCAGGCTACAGATTGCTGCCCGCGCGTGATCCCTTCATGTTGGCTTCTGAATTGAATTGTGTCCTCAGGGTGATTTGAGCATGAGACTCAGGGCCTATGAAGCCAGGACCATGGCTCACAGGATCCTCTTTTTTGTAGGCCGCTAATTAAGGAGAAGCTGAGCCAGGGCATCACCCTGGTCGTGGACAGGTACGCCTTTTCTGGGGTCGCCTTCACCAGCGCCAAGGAGGTGAGTGCCGCTCCGGCCCCAGCGCGTGGTTTGTGCCTGCTGTGGACTCAGTGTGGTCCCCATGGGCACAGAGCAGTCGCAGCGCGAGTCTCTTCATGTCACTGCCTCTAGCGGTTTGAGATCCCCGTGTTTGCCAGGTCAATTTGGTCTTTGTCGACGAGAAGAGAAACCTTTTTTGTAGCTACAGGTTTTCATAGATACAACTGCATTTTTCATTTGGCCGACACATTTCACATCATACATTTACACATATGGTCCATCGGCAGGCCTGTTTCATCCAGCGTCTTGTTTGCGGAAAAGATGGTGAGAGTGTCTGGGGTGCTTTCGTGCTGTGTTCCTGACCCCCTGTTCCAGGGAGCTGCTGTTTCACAGGCATAATGGCAGTGACTACACTGCCCTTTTTTCCTGCTTTTTATTTAAAAATTTTCAAACATATACCAGCAGAGAAAATAAGCCACCCAGCACCGTCACCTGCCTCAGAAGCTTCTGGTCTCTGTGACCCCCAGACACATCATCAGTCCCTTCATAAACATTTCGGTGCACATCCCCAAAGCAGCTTTTCAGAAACCTCGTCTCACCCATTCCAGAGTGTCATCATTCAGGCAGTGTGCAGAGTTCCCAGTGCTCTCAGGAGCCGTTTGATCCGTCTTGTGTTTTTACAGTTCGATTGAATCGGAATCCCGCCAGTTAAGGTCCATTCTTGAAATGTCTCTTGAATCTCTCGATACATAGGTTCCTGCATCTCTTTTCTTCCTTCTGCTAAAATTTTTGAATTTTTTATTTTCCCGAGTCGCCTATCAAGAGGCACGGCGTGCCTGGTTATCTCCTTTTTGTGGTAACCGTCTTTGATCGTGGCTAATTCACGAAGGGCTGCAAAATGACAGCCTTCTAACCCTGCCAGTCTTCCCGCACGAGCTAGCTGGGTCCTCCTTTAGGGCAGTCCCCCGAGGTACCGGCCACACGGCTCCATCTGTGAAAAGCACGCAGGCTCGGGCAGGGCTGACGGGCTCCCTTCTCCAGTCAGGGTGTCCCGGCAGCACAAGGCTCTGAGCCCACAGCTCGGTTCTAACCCTTTTAAATCTTCAGAGCTGTGTGGCTCTCTCTTCCTCTAGAAGTGGGGACACTATTTTTAGAGTTGCGAGGATGAATGAGAGGGGACATGCAGGAGACAGCACACGGGGCGCTGGTGAGCATCTCCAGGATTGGGGTCTTCCCCTCTCTGTAGAAGGGAGTGATGCCCTGGCTCGTCTGCTGCCACTGCTTGGCCAGAGGGTGTGGGACGCACGCATGATGCCCTCGGTCCCAGGCCCTGAGTGACGCGTCCTGGGCCCCGGGGTGTTCTGTCCACTGTGAACGTATTCACATGTCAAAACACAGGAAGGTGATGTGAGTGAAAGCAAAACGCTGGAGACCTAAAGGACAGAGCTGCTGCTGTGTAAGAACTCTCCCCTCAAACGTCAGCTCGCCTTTCCCCCTTTTCGATGAATTTTGAAACCAGGAATGAGACCGCATTAAGCTGGATCCGTAACGGTTGGGTTCTTCGTCTCCAGAATTTCTCCCTGGACTGGTGCAAGCAGCCAGACGTGGGCCTCCCCAAACCGGACCTGGTTGTGTTCCTGCAGCTGCAGCTGGCAGAGGCCGCCGCGAGGGGCGAGTTCGGCCGTGAACGCTACGAGAGCAGCCCTTTCCAGCAGCGGGCCCTGCAGTGCTTCCAGCAGCTCCTGGGAGACTCCAGTCTGCCCTGGAAGGTGGGCGTGGTGCCCGGGCCCTCCTGGGGGCAGCACTTTCTGGTCCTGGGGTTGGTGCAGGACGTGGGTCGGTGCCCTGATGCTGGCCCAGGGCAGGGCCGCACGGGCAGCGGCTCCAGAGCAGGCATCCTGCACGGGGGACCCTGTGCCGAGCCGGCCGTCCAGCGGGCTCCCATCCCCTGCTGGACGTCAGCTGTGCGAGGCCAGCACCCAGAACGCCGAGTCCGTGGGTGTCAGGCAGCGGCACTTTAGCTCCCATGCAACCGGGTCGAGCGTGGGGCCTTCGTTGACTCCAGGCGCCAGGCGGCCCGCACCCGCCACAGCTGCCACCTCCCTGCTCTCCGTCCCTGCGGCCTGGCGCCCGCCCACCTCAGGGCACGTGACCCGGAGCCCCGGTCCATCTTCCCTGCACGTGCCCACCTGGCACGGCCGCTGCTCCTCTTACTGCTGGCAGTGTCCTCGCCACTCAGGCAGGTCCCAGGGTTTGGGTTCTCAGTTCTGGCACCTCGTGCTTCTCCCTCGCCCTCCAGCTGTGCCTCCCCGCTGTCCTGCTCTGGCTGGTGCTGGTTTGTGGCCAGGGCCGGGGCTCCTCTGTGTGCAGGTCCGGAGTACACCCTTGACCTTTCTGTTTGTCTCCTGTGTGCTCGGGGGTGGAAGGAAGGGCGTGTCTTTCCCCAGATGGAGGCTGCAGTGCGGTGCCTCAGATCCCTGTCATCTCTCTGCTGGCTGGTTCTATCAGCTACTGAATTCCAGAGTTTTCCTCTGGTTCTTTTTTTTTTGGCTGTGCCACGCGGCCTGTGTGTGGGATTAGTTCCCTGACCAGGGATCGAACCCCTGCCCCGTGCATTGAGAGCACTGGACCGCCAGGGAAGTCCCTCTCTGGTTTTTTTAACTAGTTCTACATGGTGTAAGTTCCTCTTGATTTATACTACATTTCAGCACCTGCTGGGAACACGACAAGACTTCACAGCATCAGGAACGTGAAAGGGGAAGGCCAGCGGCGCTCTCCTCTCCTTCCTGCACTGACTGTTCGTCTTGTCTCGTTTCCCGCAGCTTTAAGAACTTCCTTTAATGTTCCTGTAGGGCAGGTCTCCTGGCATAGCATTCTCAACTTTTGTTTATCTGAAAATTTATTTTTCTTAGTATTTTTCAAATTTTTAAAGCAGTCACAAACTTACAGGAAAGTTGTAAGTACAATACAAGGAACTCTTCTAGGACCATTTGAGAATAAATTAGTACCTGACACCCCCTCCCTGTCAAAATGGGGCCAGTCACATGGATCCGCTCCTACTGCCTGACCCCCCGGTCCCGCTAGTGACCCTTGTAACAGGACGTGGTTCACAGGCACACCTCTCTGGCCTCCAGCCTGTGACTTTCTCAACCTTGACTTTTTTGAAGGTCGCAACAGTCGCTTTGTAGCCGAACCTCAGATTGACTTTGTGATTGGATCAGGTTGTGTGTCCTTGGTGGGCTGTCGCTGCCCCGTCACGGGCTGCGCACCCTTGGTGTGTCGCGCTCCAGCGATGCTCCCCTTGAGCTCTGGGTTAAGCAGTTCACGGTGAAGTCACTCCGCGTCCCGCTTTGAGGTGGTGCTTTGACGCTGCTCATAGACTTCCAGTTCGTTTATATGTTTACACTTGCACGGATTCACGTTTGTACCGCGTACTCACCAGCAACCTGTTTTCCTCACAATTGGAGGCACAGGTTGGCCCAGGTCTGGCCCCTGGGTGACCCCCACCCCAGCCCCGGGTCCTTCTGATCAGTTCCCCTCACTTCCGGCCCTTCCCGGTCCCGGCCCATTACGATTGACCTCTGGGCTCACCCTGTGCTGTCCCGGCCCAGTGTCCTGAGGTGTCCCTGGTTCCATTTTATGAAGGAAGAGATAGAGGCGGTTATCTGGGCCCCCAGAGGACGAGGGGTGTCCACGTACGTGTCCACACGGGAGGTGCCACGCACCGCCAGCTGCCTGGGATGGTTCTGTGCCAGAGCTCTGCAGCTGGGCCGTGGCTGGCAAGGTGACCTTCAGGCGGGGCTGGGGGGCCCGTGGGGAGGCGGTGTCGCTCCTCATAGACTTTGTGCCGTGGTTACAGCTGTCTGAGCGTGTCTACACCCTGGAGCTTTTCCAGAGTTTGCTGCGCCAGAGGCTGCCTAGAGGCTCTTAGTGCCCAGAGCTGAGCCTTGCCTGAGGAGGGGCCTCCCAGGCACGCCTTCCCTCATGTGGCCCGGCATGTGTCCCTCCCTCCGGTGGAGGGTCGCTCCTCTCGTGGGCTGGCCCCCCGGTGACCGAAGGTCCTTGTGTCAGCAAGGTGGGGCAGCCAGCTATCGGGACGAAGCCCATCGTACCAGGGAGAGGAGTCGGACCCAAGTTGGGCTGCCGGCAGAACCTGCGGTACAGGCAGGTCCGGGCGCAGCCGTGGAGGGGCGGGAGTGGGCGCTGCCCTCGCCGCCTCTGCTGGCGGCACCGGGGTCCCCTGGAGGTGAGCATCTGACCGGGGCTGCAGCCGGGGGGCCAGGCGGCTCGGTCCCAAGGGCCTGTCCAGCTCACTGTCCCTAGGCGAGGCCGGGGGTCAAGGACCCCAGAGGAGCGGAAGCCGTGCCCTCCGGAAGCCGCCCCACCCGCTGAGAACATTAACCTATCTCTCCCCCCTGCCCCTGCCCAGACAGTCGACGCCTCCAGGAGCATCGAGGACGTCCACCGGGAAATCCGCGTGCTGTCTGAGGGTGCTATCCGGGCCGCTGCACACAGGCCGCTGGGGCAGCTGTGGACCTAGAGGGACGGGACCCCCGTCTGCCGCAAGGCAGGAGCCGCGTGTGCACAGTGTGCGGGGGGCGAAGCGGGACCCCCCAGGGAGTGGCCTGCGGGGAAGCCTCTCCTGCCCTCACCTGTGCCCCGAAGATACTAATAAATTAGTTATTGTGTTTCGCTTACTGGAGTTTCACAATGACTGTGTCCAGGCAGTTCCATCAGGGTCGCTGACCTCCTCGTGGACGTCTTCAGACACCAGTAAAGATGAAATGAAAACAGTTGTGGGCAGCCCCGGGCCCAGCAGGCATCAGCCGTGCCTGGGCTCTGAGCGCCGGCCTGACCAGTCTGTGTCCGAGTGGCAGCGTCGCTATCTGAGCACGCCCAGTGCTCGCTCTGCTGTTCCCTCTGTTAAGGTCTGAAATGCAGGTGTGTAGTCCCTCCATCCTGTGAAGTTACTCCAGGATGCAGTGGCCCTGCAGTGGGCGGTGGGCAGAGCCCCTGTCTGCAAAGCACCACAGGTCTCAGCGCCCTTCTGTGCGTGCCAGGAGACCGGATTCCGAGCAGAAGAGGATGTGACAGTTTAAAGTGTCACAAGACAGTCTGACTAGGGCTTGGGAAAACCCGCATGTGGCCAAGCGGGTTCCAGCTCAGCAGTGGCGCCCGCTCCCCGCACCGGGCAGGGTCCCTTCTCATCCAGGTTGAATAGATGTGGCTGTCCATCCACAGGTGCTTGGCAGGTGGGGGCAGCCCAGCCCTCAAGGGAGGACAGGACACAAGCGCTGGGGGTGGCTGGAGCTGTGCACTCGGATGGCTGTGCTGTCAGTTCACAGCGGGTCCTGCCTGCTGATGACACCAGGCTGGCCTCGGGCGCCCGTCCATCTGAAGGGCCTGGCTGTGTCCACCCCGACATGCAGCATGCACTCGAGGTCAGAACTCGAGGCCCGTGACCCAGTGACAGAAACAGTTGGGAACCGCTCGCAGGGTCAGACCACTTGTTCTGCAGTCCCAAGGGTCACCCGCGGGCGTGGCCTGGCAACCCTCCCATCTACCTGCCTTTTGATCTTTCACATGACCAAGGCCACGTCCTAGGTGAAGAAAACGAAACGTGGGGCGGGGGTCTTGAGAGTACCGGGCTGTCAGGGAGGCTGCGTCGGCTGTGGGCCTGGGTGGGATGCCCAGAGCACGCTTGGGCGGGCCCCTGAGCGGGAGCTGGGCACCAGACGAGAGCTCTCTGTCCCAGGCCAGGAGCGGGGCCACGAAGGCCCCAGCGCAGACTCTCTCAGGGCTCGGCCGTGCAGGCGGGGGTGGGTGGGCAGGCCGGAGCCCAGGGGAGGAGAGGCCAGAGCTGAGTGGGGCCCACGGGCAGCTGGATGGTGTGAAGACAGAAATGGCCCCGGAGACCACAAAATTAACGGGCCGCTGAAACTTTCTTCAGTAAGCCCAGCACGGGTTTTAAAACATCTTGCCAGGGCCGCGGCAGCCGGCACCGCCGACGGGGCTGCGTGTCCTGAGGCGCCCTGACCCTCTGGCCTCCCCTAAAGAAGCCTGTTGGGCCCCGTGGCCGGCAGAATGACGGCCCCCAGAGACATCCTCGTCCTGACCCCCGGAACCTGTGAGTAGGGCGCCCACCTGGCCAAAGGAACCAGGAGGTGGGAGGCCACCCTGGATAGCCCGGGAGGCGGGAGGGGCCTGGTGAGAGGGGACGATGCCAGCTCTGCGAGGGGGGCGGGAGTTGATCCAGGGGACGTGGGGGCTCCTAGGAGCCGGAAAGGACAGGTAGCCAGTTCCCTGGGACCCCAGGGGGACAGCCCCGTTGACCTCTGCCTGCCAGGGCCCTGAGAGGTAAGTGTTGTCTCGGGCCCCTGCGTGTGGAGGGCGTCACAGCTCAAGAAGCCAACGCGGCCATTTCTGGAGGCCAGGACTCAGGTTCTGAGCCATGGCGCTTCCTGCTCTCCTCTGGCCTTGGTCCCCTTGCACCCAAACTGGAGGGTGGGTGGGCAGGCGGAAGCGGTGAGCCGAGTGGGCCGGGGTCGCTCCGACTGTCCCACCAGGACTTCCCGGGCAGGGCAAGAGGCCCTTGTTCACATCCTTGGTGACCCGCTCGGGGGTGACCGGCTGAGGCACGGGGCGCCTACAGGGACGCTGCCCAGGGAGCCAACACGCCACCCGGCACCGCAGTTGCTCCCTCCCCGTCTATGAAAGAAGAAGGGCGTCTTCCCAAAATCAGGCTCCCCTGCATTTTTTTTTTTTTTTTTGCGGTCCGCGGGCCTCTCACTGCTGTGGCCTCTCCCGTTGCGGAGCACAGGCTCCGGACGCACAGGCTCAGCAGCCATGGCTCACGGGCCCAGCCGCTCCGTGGCATGTGGGATCCTCCCGGACCGGGGCAGGAACCCGCGTCCCCTGCATCGGCAGGCGGACTCTCAACCACTGCGCCACCAGGGAAGCCCCTCCCCTGCATTTTTTGCTTTCAACGCAAACCACACGAGTCAGAGAGAGTCGAGAATCAGTGTCGCGGAACCAGGTCCAAATAGGAGGCCTGGCAACAAACGAGCTCAGCGCGTCCATCCACCAAGTCCTTCCTCAGAACCCTCGTGAGCTTAGAAAACACTTGTTCTCATTCTTACCATGTCCAACTACAGCTCCGAAAATATCTCCGAGAAAATCAAGACACAGACGAACCTTGTTTTCTATTGAAACTGTTATTATTTGCCATTAAGAATCGCGCACTGTACGGCTAAGAGTGAGCGCTCCTCAGTAATCCTTTCCCGACACACGCGAGACACAGCCCCCGCTGCTCAGGGTGGCCCCCACCTCCGCCGTCCGTGCCGCCAGCAGGAGCTGCAGCGAGACCCCCGGCCCTGCCAGCAGCGGCGCAGCAGAAGGAATGGAAACCTTCCCACCCAACTCCACCTGATGGATGACGGGGGGATGAAGGGGAGAGAGAATGGGAGATGGAGGGAAGCACTCACGTCAGCAACACTTGGGGGGCCGGGATGCCCTCTGCTCGCTCGCTGGGCCGGCGAGGGCTCCGCAAGGAAGGCCCCCGGGGAGAAGGCTGCCACCTCCTGGGCTCCCAAACCCCCGCCTGCGCTCCCTGGTGGGACAAAAGCCACTGCGTGCGGCGGTGCCCGGGGCCCAGAACACAGGTTGAATGAAGGAGGCGGGTGCTGGCGTCCGTCCAGAAGGTCTCCAGCGGGCGCGAGGGGCAGAGGCACAAAGCTGAGGTTTGACCCTCCGGCCCCAAACCATCTGAAGCCTCGCTGACCGGGAGGCGGAAGAAGGCCCCGGGGATGCTGGAGCGACAGGCAAGCAGCAGCTCGGGGGCCCCACGGCCTCACCTGCGGCTCTGGCGGCGCGTCTGTCCCGGTGCCACCTGCACGGCGATGTCTTTGGGCCTCACCGCCCCCACCCCTTGCTCCTCTCCTCCCAATGCGAGGAGGCCCAGGCCGTGGTTCCTCGGCCCCTTCTCCCGCCGCGATGGCCCTGGAGGCCACGTCTTCGGAGCCTGGCTCAGGACACGCCCAACAGAAGCCATGTCCGTCACGAAACTTCAAACAGGACTTTAATTCCAAAGCGAACCCGGGCCTGGAGCCCAGGAGGAAGCGGGGCTGGGCAGGGCTGGCAGTGTGGCGGGAGAGCCCCTCGTGCGTGTCTGGCGCTTGGGTCTCCAGCGGCGCGGGCCTCTTTGTGGGCGGCAGGCGGGCGGGCGGCGGCGGGCGGGATGAGATGCGGCGGCCGAGCGCCCCTGCAGGGCCAGTGAGACCGTCCCCCAACTGCAGGATCCTCAAAGGGACAAGATTTCAAAGTCTTCATCTTCTGAGTCAAAGAATCTTTCCAGTCGCTCTACGTCAGAAGCATCTAGAAGGAACACGACAAAACCTCAGCAGGTGCCAGGCGTGGCTCAGCCTGGGGTGCGGGCCGAGGAGCAAGGGCCCGTGTGAGCACACCCGCCCCATGAAGGGGCGGTCCTGCCCAGCGCCGGACCGGCCAGGGCGCGGAGGGAGGCCGGAGGGTGCCCGGACCACCCGGCTGAGGCGCCCTCCTCCCGGGCGGGGGGTCCGAGCAGGTGGGAGAGGGGTTCTTGCCCTGTGAGCACAGGGACAAGGGCCTGGGCGGGTGAGGGCATGTGCAGCTGGGGGCAGACACGCCCCTCACCAGAGCCCAGAGGGAAGCAACGGGGGCCAGGAGGGCAAGGGTCCCATCCCAGGAGGGGTGCCCGCCCCCTGCACCAGCCGGGTGTGGTGGGGCATCTGTCCTGAGTCTGGCGCTGGCACCCCGACCCCCGCGGTTCCCGTGAGGCGTGGTCTGTAGTCCTCCCCAGGGCAGTCCCTATGTGCTCAGGGCCCCCCGGTGGGTCCCCTTTCCCCACGTGCCACGTACTTGATGCACTCTGGGGGAGGCGCCCCCAAGCCCAGAGCCACCGGGCAGTGGGGACGGAGCCACCTATGCCACATCAGCACAGGAAGCCTGGCCTGGTCCGGCTGTCAGGACCAGGGGCCACGGGAGGAGCGCGGAAGGGCCCGGGCGGGCTGCGGGTGTGCTGGCCCAAGCGGGTGGGAGGAGGGAGGGCAGCACCAGCAGCGTCCCTGGCCCCACTCACGAGGGGCTGCTGAGGGGCCGCACAGCGTGAAAGGTCAAAGGCAACTGGGACGGGACCTGGGGAGGTGGAGGGCAGGGCAGAAGCATCACGCAGGCAGCACCCCCAGCCTCAAGACAGGGGACGCCCCCGTCCCCACCTGAGACGGGGCCCTGGGGCATCCGGACTCACCTAAGGACAAGTTCAGGACGTCAGGACAGGCCAAGTGGGAAGGCTGCCGCTCCACCAGCTCAAACATTGGCAGCGCGCCTCCAAGGAGGGACAGCTGTCAGCAGGACACAGCGCATCAGGGGCCCCGTGGGCGGAGGGAGGCGCCGTGCGCAGGCAGGAAGCCCGCCACCCCTCACCACCCAGACTCGGGACTGGAAATCCCAGTGAGCCTCCAGCAGAGTCTGGCCCCGCGCTTTGATCACAGCAAGGACGCACCTGGCGTCCAAGGACCAGGCAAGGCGCGCGAGACGCGGTGCAGCCGAGCACCGCGGAGCAGGGGAGGAAGGACCCTCAGACCCGCGCGGGGGCGGGGCCCCACCAACCTTTTTCACTTGCTGGCACCAGTCGTTAAAGTCGTCCTCGGTCCCACAGAAAAAGCCCTGAAACCAAAGCCAGCAGGAAGCGAGTGGCACACACGCCCCACCCGCCGGCCGCCGTGCGCGTCCTGGGCGTGGTGGCCACCGCACACCCGGCCCCCTTCGCCTCTCCAGCCCCTACGCCCCTCTGTGGGCTGCGTCCACAGCTCTACCCTCGCCCTGTGCCTGGACTGACCGGGGAGTGAGCCGGTCACAATGACAAGTCAGGGCAAAGCAGAGAGCGCGCCCCTCCCCGTGCCCCTGGGGCTGGGCCGCAAGCCTTAGTGGCCCACAGCATGCGGCACAAGGGGATAAGCGGACCCCTCCCGAGGGGACACCAGACGTGCGGACCCCGTCCCCCTGGAGCTACCGTCTGCAGGGCTCCAGGGTTGGGATGAGCTACTGGGAATGCTCAACCCGCCACGTGGAGAAAAAGAAGCTGGGGAACCAGAAAGGCACTCGGGGCTCTTCTCAGGGCCCTGGTGTGAGAACACGCGGGATGTGGCCGGAAGACGGAGGCCTGTTTCCCCGGAGCAGCCGTCCTCCGCGGCC
>NW_020837946.1:153434-171945 GCF_003676395.1 Aethalodelphis obliquidens
CTCCGCGGCCACGAGAGCCAGGATGCGCGCTCCCACCTGGCCTGATGTTCACGAGCGGGGGGGGGGGGGGGGGGGGGGGCGGGGGCTCCTGTGACAGCGGAGCCCCCACGCGCCAGCCCGCCGCCACCGACCTCAGGGCGCGACCGAGACCCATGGGCAGTGCGTCTGGGGTCGTCCCTTCTCAGGACCAAGTGCCTCGTCATGTCCACAACTCAGTTAATCACTCCCCTAGGGGTGTTATGATTCCTATAGGTGTTTTTGGCCTCTTTCAAACCTATTTTGAGAACAACCAACAATTCCAGCCGTGTAATCAGAAGAGAGCAAGCGAGGAGGTTCATTCCTAGGGACCGCTGTGCAGACTGGGCTACTCTAAAGAGTGAAGACAGACCAAGAAGCCCCGCAGGGGTGCTGCAGGGCAGCGACGCGGGACACTCTCGCGCGCACACGCCTGCCTGGGCCGCACCTGAGGCTGCCGTCAGCCCTTCGTGCTCCTTTGAGTTCTAAGCCACGTGAGCATAATACTTATTCCAAAACGCTGAGATTACAGAAACGGGGATGCCTTCCTTCTCATCCTAAAGCAGCAGCAGGACTGGGCACAAATGCCTCGGGACACCCGGGCACACGCGCGTGCAGCTGGCGACAGTGGGACCAAGCGGGGGACGCACCACGGCGATGGACGGGTCGAGCTCTGCGATGCTCATCCTGCTGGGCGGGTGCTGGCAGTGGAAGCTCTCGTCCGGGATCGGGCAGTGCTCAGAGGCCTGCAGGGCTGGCTGCGTGGTGTGAGGGTCCAGGTAGATGAGTTCCTCACCTGGGCGGGCAGCAGGCAGGTCAGCGGGAGGCCGACAGAGCTGCCTCACCACAGCCACCAGCACCACGTGGCTGGACGGGAAAAGGGCACACGTCGCACCGGCCAGGTGGGGGCACACTGCCTGTCAAGTGGGGGGGGGGGGCTGCCCGAGAGACCACGCCCCTTCCTCCGACGTCACTGCAGACCCCACTCACCCACGTAGCCGATGAAGTAGCGGGCACTGTTGGGCTTCCCTCCGATCACTCCCAGGGACTGGGGCATCATGAAGCAGTGCTGCGGGGCGGAAGACAGGCCGGGCCACTGAGCGAGGGGCTTCCCGCTCCCCCTGCAGCGCCAGGTGCGGACAACCGCA
This sequence comes from Aethalodelphis obliquidens, assembly GCF_003676395.1. Lineage (NCBI taxonomy): Eukaryota > Metazoa > Chordata > Mammalia > Artiodactyla > Delphinidae > Aethalodelphis > Aethalodelphis obliquidens. The sequence continues at coordinate 154,598 of NW_020837946.1, forward strand.
GACGAAGACCAGACCCACAGGGTGCGGGTTCCGGATGCCGAGGCTGCAGGTCCTCAGGAAAGCCCCGGGCAGCCGGAAGGGACAAGGGGAGGCTGGGGAGGCGCAGACAGGGTCGGCCCAGCCTGCACACACGCCGGGCGGACAGGCGCAGGGAGTGGCCGGCGCACCGTGGGGGCGGGGGGTGGAGATGGAGACGGGAGGCCAGCAGCTCCACGTCAGCAAGAGGGGCAAGGGCTGCGGGAGGTGGCAGCAGGGACGAGTGAGCTGGCGGGGGCCGGGGGCCCGCAGGGCGGTCAGAGGGCTGGAACGGACAAGACGGAGACAGCTAGTGCTTTCGCAAGGACGCGGGGCCTCAGCCCCCCGGTGGGCAGGGAAGACAGGCGGGAGGGCACCGGCCAGCACAGACCCACCTTCAGGGTCTCCGCGTAGGCCGCATTGATGTCCGTGAGCCCCAGGCGCAGCGGGACCAGCAGCACCAGCGGTCTCCATGGTGACGGCCTGCTGGCGACCTCAGGGCCGGCCGGGAGCCCGTTACAGCGCGGCTCGGAACCTGCAGGAAGCGCTGCGGCCCCGGCACAAGGCAGGCTGCTCCCGCACAACCTTCCTGAAAAAGGGACACGTGCTTTTATGGGCTAAACGAAGTAGGCAGAAGTTCACCCAAGAGAAACAGTTACAGGATTTACACTGTTAACAGGAAACGAGTATAAAAAAGTCAAGTACTTGAAGTACACCTCAAACTTGGAAAATAAAGTATAACACTAACCCTGCTGCCGAGAGGAAAAAAAATAAATTTGCACATTTTCTATGCGTTTAACTTAAATTTTTTATTGTGAAATAAAGCATACACACAAAATAATGCAAGAAAACATTTACATGCATCTTAGAAGCAATAATAAGACAAGCACCACAGAGCCACCAGCCCGGTGGACGCAGCACTGACCCAGGGCCCCTCTGGTCCCCCCTCAGCAAGGACAGCAACGAGCGATAACTTTTCTCCTTCCTTATTCTTCTGTCTAAACACACTGGGTAATCCTTCAATAATCGGATTAACTACGGGGTTCAGTGGTAGGAGAGAGCCACTCCAGTACCCCAAGCACACCAGGCACCCCGTCCGTGGTTCCTAAACACCTTTCCCCACTAAAAGGAACCAGGGGGAAAATGTCTGATTCCAGGGATGAGGCAGGGAATGTACCAGGTGAGCCTGAGTCTAGTTAATGCCAGAAAGAGAACGCTGAACAACAAAAACGACAGGACTCTGTCAAAGAGGCAGCCGAATTTGGGACAAGGAATAAATAATGACCATAAGGGATAACACCTTGAATTAAAAACAGAATCCAGGAAGCTGCTGGCTCTAAAAACAGGTCTTCCAAATGTAAATAAGGCGAGGGCAGAGGGGAGAACAGAGGGCTCTTCCCAAGAAGAGCGCCAGCAGATAAACTGGAAGGGGTGCACACACTAGAGACACCACCGTTTCAGACCCGACGTAGTACATCCTCAGTGCGTGTGACGTATCCCCGCCAGATCACTCGCAAGCCGCTAGGCACCAGGGGTGCGTCCTGAACAGGTGACCGAGGCAGCGCTACTGACAGGGAGCAAGCCGTTTCCGGGTCGCTCTACCGTGGACACCGCCACCAGGCACGCTCCTGGTCAACAGGCCCGATCCAAACCTAAACGGGCCTGTGTCACGAAGCCTCCACAAACTCCAGAAGGCCCAGGCACATACATCTCCTCCATCGGGCTGCTCCTGCGGTGTGTCCTTAAACACACCTGTGGCCTAGTGAGTGACGTGCTCCTGGATCTCCCAGCTGCTCCAGCAAAGTAACAGAGCCAAGGAGACGGGCGTGGGAACCTCCAACCCATAGCCAGTCTGTCGGAAGCACAGGTGACCACCTGCACTGGCCACTGGGGTCTTAAGTTGGGGGCGGGGGCCAGTCTGTGGGTCTGATGCCACCTCCAGGTGTGCAGACAGGGCCAGAACTGAGCTGAACTGCAGGATGCCCATTCATCTTCACTTTTTATGATCTGGTCACCAGTATTAAAGGTACGTGTTTTCTCCTGAGTTCAGTACACATCAGATTCTGATATGTAGTCTGTAAACTTGACTCTTTTTGACCCAAAAGCTAAAACAGAAGTTTGACATTTCTAGGTAGTAAGAGTTTGTCCTTTTTTCTATGTACTCTGCATTAGTTTATATAAATGTCCCATGGACATTTCTGAAAAGGTATGTTCTGCTACCAGAATCTAGGGTTTGACACATGTTCCGCTAAACGCTCTTACTGTATTATTCACATCCTTGTAACTTTATTTTTACATACTCGATCTGCCATACTGTCTCTCTTAATTTACTATAAGTTTTGCTTCGCTGATTCTGAGGCTCTTTTGTGATAAGAACATTTTCCTTGCTGACTAGATGGTCGCCACTAGCGCGGCCCCTCTGGTGCCTCTGGAACAAGCGCAGGGAAGCAGGACTGTCGTTGCTGAGCTCGGGGCTCCCTGCATCCTCGCGTGGCCTGGCCCATACAAATGCCCTGTTAGTAAGGGGTGGGTTTCTGGCTGCACCAGGCCCCCATTTGTAGTTTTCTAGCCCCATTAGCATTGTCAACGTGTCTAAATTCTCTGCTTTTCCATCAGGAGACCTCATGAACCCAGGTACTCCTCAGAATTCTAAACACTTCCAGTAGCGCCTGGCATGGCCAGAAGACGAGATGGCCAGGGCCAGTGTGAATCGCCCTTCTTCATGGCGCATCAGGGCACACACAGGGCCTTGCAGTTGAACTCAGCACACAGGCGTCAATTATTTGTAACGAAGATGCAGAAGCAGCGTGGGCACCAAGTGGCCTTCCGCTCAGCCTGGCCGGCACCGCCCTCAAGGGCCCACGGGCCAGGCAGGGAAGCGAGCTGCCCTGGTCCCGTCTGCCACGACACCGCGCTCTGGCTCACTTACTGATGTCCTCCATCACCACCGTGTTGTCCATCGCTACGTGAACGGCCAGGGCGCTCCACGTGTCGAAGACGGCGAGCTTCCTACCAGAGAGGGCAGAACACACTGATGAGCCTTCACAGCTCGAAGACCTGTGGCCTCTGCCGGCCGCTTCTTCTCGCCCGGGCCCCACGCTTGCCACACCCAGCCGCCATCGTGCAGGGCAGGTCCTGTGCAGGAGCCTGCCGGGGTGCCACTTCCCGATCAGGCTGGACACGGGCAACAACCAGAATGTAAGCCCAGGTCTCGGACACTGCCCGAGGCAGGCCCAGTCCCATTGTATCCCCCAGGGCCCCTGAGCCAACGGCCGGCTTGAGTTCTCACAGAGAACCTGCGGGTGACAGAGAGCCCAGCAGGGAGTCACCGTGCTGGGTGGGTCACTGTGGCCGAGGAATTACGGTTCTGAAAGAACAGCAGATTCCGCGACCGAAGGCACGACGGGAAGGCCTCTGAGCTCACCTTAGGGGCTGCGCAGGGGCTCCCCAGGTGAGAGCGCACCCAGCGCACCTGGGGACACGGGTGGAGGGCGGAGGCCCCTGGTCTCCTGGTGGGAAGGCCAGAGCGGATGCCACCTGCAGGGCTCCACCGGCTACCTCCCTCCCCTCCGTCCCGGGCTCACCGAGGGCCAGGTGGGCCCCCGTGCTGAGAGACGCGGACACACAGGAAACCAAGTCCCAGGAGAGGCTGGCACTCCAGGGGAGCTAAGTGCCTGGGGAAAGCACAGTGCAGGGGCAGAGGGGAGGGCGCTCCTCTGACGCAGGCGCAGGGAGGCCTGGGTGGGAGAGGCCTCGGCGCAGAGGCCCGGGGAGCAACGCGGAAGGCCTTGGGGGGCGCTCCAGGCGAAGGGCACAGCACTGCAGGGGGAGGACAGGGCCGGCATGCTGGCCTGTGCCTGCCGCCCTCCCGGGAGCAGCGGGAAACCCCAGGACAGCTGAGAGAAGAGGAACAGATGGCCACCGTGTTTCTTGAGGATGTGACTCTGCTGCAGACTCTGCTGCAGTTTGGAGGGAGACGCCAGGATGGTAGAGAGAGAAGGCGGCGAGGGGGGGGCCGGGGGGGCAGAGAGCACTGCTCAGAGCTCGGGCACACGCGGGTGGGCTGTGCTCAGCTTTTGGCCTGAGCCCCTGGAAGGGTGGTGCTGCGTTCCTGTAGGAGCAGTGGGCTGCACTGGAGCAGAGGGCAGGGCCAGCTCTGGGTCTGGGCTATTAGGTCAACGTGCCCCTTGGGCATCTGAGGGGCACTGCCGAATAAGCGTCTGGTTGTGAGTCTGGAGTTGGGACAAATCAGGAGCTGTGCGTGCGCAAACAGGAGGTGAAAAGCCGCGACCAAAGGCGCGAGACAAGCCCGCAGGGCTCAGCAGTGCCGGCGACCAGATGGACAGAAGAGGACAGCTGAGCAGCCCAGGTTTCCAAGGAGCGCGGCAAGCACCCACACCGGGGGCTGCCTGTAGACAGCTGAGTAAGTCGGGGCTGAAACTCGGCCTTGGGACATGATGATGGAACTGACTGTGACCTCGACCGGGCTGCTTCAGGGCAGCGGGGCTGGGCCAGGACGCTAAAGGGCAGTGGGGGCTGGAAATCCCAGGGGCTGGGCAAGGAGACACAGACACAGTGGGCTTGGGGATCAGCTGGAAGCTGGACAGGAAGCGGAGCAAGTGTCCTAGACCCCAGGAACTGACCCCAGCAGCAGGTGAGGAGGCTCACGCTGGGCCCAGGGGCAAAGGGAGGCGCCCACGGGGACTCCTGCAGCGCGGGAGCAGGCGGCAGAGGCGCGAGGCGGACGCGCGGGGAGCCAAGGCTGAAGACAGTGGTCTCAAGGCAAGGGGATGGGCGGGAGCAGAGGCGGAGGCCCAAGGCGGCCACAGGCTGCCCGCCTGAGTGTCGTCACCCCACGACCACTTCCCACTTCCCAGGCCACCAGACACCATGGCACAGGAGAGGACGCGACACACAAGGAGCAAAGGCCCGATCCAGTGGCTGCATCTGGATGAAGGCATTCAGCCTCACTAGAAACGGAAATCCCAATTCGCGAGACCACCGGCACGGTCACCTCTGAGGACCCTCCTGAGGGTCCTGAAAAGAGGACAAGACCCCTTATTTCCTTCAGCAGCAAAGACTGAGGCAAGGCTGAGCACCCCGGGCACCCGTGCCACCCCGCAGGGAGGGCAGGAGCGCGCTCGGCACCTACTTGAGGACCTGGGCGACGGTGTTGGGCCCGTACCACTGGCCGATGGACTTGCCCTCGCCGACTCCCATTTGTGCTGCAGGAAACAGAGCCGGTCAGCGGCACACGTGCCCCGCCACCCCCACACCCCTCCCTGCGCCTCACAGAGGCCGATCCCAGCACGTGTGGCGTGAGGCGCGCGTCACAGGAAGCCTGCCTTGGGCACGAGCTCCTGACTGGCACCAGGACGCGTCCTCCCAAAGGGACAGACTCCTCCTCAAGGTGTCCCCTCCCCACCGACCTGCACCGGGCAGCAGGACTGGGGACATGGCCCAGGCGAGCGAGTTCAGGGCTCTACCCGCACCTCCGTCTACAGGTGGAGACACGACGCTCAGAAGCTGGATTAAGACACAGGAGCGCCCGGACTGCCGGCCGGAGCCCGGGAGGACCAGCGTCCAAGGCCACCAAGTTGGTGTCCAGAGACGGGGCGCCTCACAGCACTTCACCACTGGCCCAGGGCCGTCCCCACCCTGCTGGCCTGCGCCTCACAGCACGCCAGAGCTCTCGGGGACCCGACGCCGCAGCATCCCGAGGCATGGGCCCGGCGCGCTGCCACCCCCCACCTATCTGGTGGATGGAGTAGCAGCTGTCCTTCCTGTCCAGGAACTCGTGCAGGACGCTGAAGTAGCTGTCCGGCTGCCTCGTCCGCCGCGTCCACCTCCAGTCTACGGAAGACACAGACGAAGTTCAGTCTCACCAAAATACAGGCAAGAAGGTTTCATTTCTCTAAGGCACTCAAGGCACTCGTGGTATCCAAACCTCTCGTGAACCTTTCTAAATTTAAGAACCGAGTTCTCCGGGATTTCAAATACACAGATGCCAACACATCAAGACAAATCCATACAGAAAGGAGAGAATGGCTCAGTAGTTCAAAAATAATTTCTACAAGACAAACGTTTATCAACATTTCTTTAAAGCCCCTTTCTCTAACCGACGAGAACCACTGGGTTGTCGCTGAAGGAAACCCCAAATCCTAAAGCGTCTCGTGGTGACCCACTCCCGCCGACCTGGCCCCACCACCCTCCTGGCTTCCTGCGGACGTGGCCGCCCCAGGCTGACTCACCTCGGCCCAGGTGCCGGCACACCAGGGCTTGGGCAAAGATCATCTGTCCACACCGCAGCATGCAGCCCCAGCCCGTGTCCGAGGTGGGGCCGGTGCCCCCTGCCGTGGAGGACAGAGAGAGAGAGGCACTCACCGTCAGACCGAGGCCAGGAGCCCACGCACGGGTCACCTCCGCGTCAGGCGACACATGCCACGTGAACCTGCTCACACCAAGGCTGCGTTTGCTGGGAAGTGAAACGTCCTAACAACCCCCTCAAAATGGGCCAAGACGTGAACAAGTCACAGAGAGAAAAGAATGTCTGGAAACATGGAAAGATGCTCAGCCTCATGAGTAACGCGGAAAACGCCGCCCACCGGCCAGGGCACAGGGAGACTCTGATGCTGGGCACCGCGGTACCAGGTGTGCGCAAGACAGGCCCTAAGATGACAGGAAACAGCGCTGAGCCCACACGGGCCACCGTGGGGGGGCTGCATCCTTTGCCCGCCCCTCTGGCAGCCCCTCCCGCACACACACGCAGGGGACAAGGCCCACCTCCCGGGGCAGCGGTGGGATTGGGGGAGGCACAGCCAGGTGTGCAGAAACAGCCCCAGCCACCCACCCACGCCCCACACGGTCGGCTCCACGCGGCCAAGGCCGACACAGACCACACGGCCGGGAGAGCCACCACGCTCCACCCGATGGCTTTTCCAAACACAGGGCTGCCCTCCAGCCTGCCCTGCCCCTGTGGGTTCAGACACCTATGGGTTCAGGACGCTGTAGGTCAGGTGTCTGTCCTCCTGACCACACAGTGAGCCTCACAGGCCAGGCGACCCCACCCCTGAGTCCAGGGCCAAGTAGGGGTGAAAGGAGAACTTTTGCTGGATGAACCAACATTTCCCGAGCATGTCTGACAAGCCCTGTCACTAGACACTAACCCTGGTGATGATGGCCACACCCCCTACCTTCCAGTGTTCCCAGACGTCGAGCTCTGGGGGACGGATGGAAGCACATCTAGCAGTGGGACCAATCGAGACAGGCCGCCAAGGCAGGGCCGCCTCCTGGTCCCAAACCTCGGCCTGGGGTTCTCTGACTGGCAGAGGCCAGGCGCGGAGCCAGGCCCCATCTGTCCACCTCCAGGGGTACCGCGAGGAGAATCACTTCAATGGAACATGCTTTCGTATCACGTGAAACACGTCACATCCACCTTCAGCTCCCACCACAACTAGGTGTGGGAGATACTAGAAAAGGCAACGGGTACGGAGCAAGGGCGTCCCAACATCCTGGACCAACAGCAAGAAGCACGCTGTACAGCTACGACGCAGGACAACACCAGATGCACAGGCACACGAGCCCCCCGGGAGCAGCAGGCTGCAGCGCGACCGTGACGTGCCACACCGCTTCCCGCCCCGTTCTGCTCTACTGCCTCAGCAGAATCAGGGGCCCTGGGTTTGGAATCCAGCTCTGCCACCACCAGGCGCAAGACCTCAGCCGGTTTCTTTAACTAGGGTTGCCTCAGGATGACACCAAGTGACAAGTACTTGACACACTGAAGTCAAAGCTAGAAACCTAAGTTTTCCTCTTGAATCACACGCGCTTCATCCCACGTTGTAACCAACAGTACTCACCAATGGCCGGGAAGTTCTTCCTGTATGTAAACCAAAGTCTCGACGCCACATCGGCCAAGATCTCGTCCTTTTCTAGAGAGCGTTCGAGAGAAGAAACATGCACACACAGCCGTCAGTTTCCAGGGCACATGTTACAGAGACAGCAGATAACTACCACCGCCCAACAGTCCTTTCTGCAGGCTGAGCACGCAGAGCACAGCAGGCTCCGGCAGGGCTGGTACCTGTGAAGATGCTGTACTTTCTACCCAGGATCCAAAGAGGCTCCGAGGTTTCGGGGAAATCTTCAAACTCAGCAAATCGGAGAGTGTCGTAGGTCAGAGTAGCTATGGAAAGCAAAGACACACTCTGATGACAGTTCTATGATTTCATAAAACAACATCAGAGATAATTTATAGCATCTCCGTACAAAGAGCACACATGGAATTCTGCATCTCAGTGCACCAGCCACACCACTACACTGAGAAATCAAACACTCGCGACCCGGCAGCGGCCCTGCACCCACTTCCTGAGCCTCTCAAATTCAAGACAGAGTCATTGTCTGGCAGACCCAAGGGTGAGAGACCAGCTGGGGGCCAGGCCCAGGGCACAGAAAGGAGGGGGAAAAAAGGCACCTGATTTAAGCCCTTAACTGGTTTAAATTTAACTCTAAAAAGACAAAAACACAAGAGCCCAAACCTTTATCTCTGTACACGAGGACGGCCCCAGATGGCACAGAAGGTCGAGCAAGCTCTCCTGGCCGTCCCAGGGCTCCCAGGCCATCCCGACTTCTGGGTTAGGAGCCGTAATGCAGTGAGCAGCAGAGGGGCAGAGCACTACTCCTGGGAGGGACACTGACCTCCTGAAACTAGTGCAAAGCCCTTCAAGGTCCCGGGTGCCGCGAGGCCTGGATCCTGGGGGGCGCACCCCAACTTCCTAAGGAGGTGCCGTGCGTGCAGCAGCGTCCACCTGCTGTGTCTCCAAGGCCTGAGCGCCTCCTCTGTGAGCACCCCCTTCTGTGTGGCTTCCACAAAGAAGCTCGAGAGGCCGTGTCCCTACCGCCCTGGAGCTCCGGCAGAGGACACCCTCCCTCTGCACACGGCCCCGGAGGCGACAGAGCTCAGCCACTGCCCGCGAGGTGAGGGGCACACAGTGTGTCCCAGGTACCCCATCTCCCCAGCTGCTGCCTCACCAGCTCCACAGTGCTCTCTTACCCTTCACCTGCACTCAACTCTTTGGAAAATCAAAGATATTAAATGCGTTTCCCCCACACCGGAGTTTATTTTTCAACAGCCCTACCTTTCGGTAAAAATGACATATGCCATTTATAAAAAAAAAATAAAAACCCCGAAGACTACAAAATGTAAAAAATCACCCTCAGCTTCGTGCCCAGCACTGACTCTCCTTCCAGAAGCCTGTATGTGTAGATCCATAAATGAAGCCACGCCACACCTGTGGTTTCTTCATCCTTTTCCACGTGGTGGTCGCAGCACCCCACCCAGATGTCTCAGGGCCTCACAGTGTCCTGCTGCACGCACATCCCTGCCAGCCCACATCCCACAACCTCCCAGCTCCGGCCTTCACAGGCTGGAGGTTCCCAAGCAGGCACTTAGCCTCTTGGTGTGGAAAGCCCCTCACCCATAAAACGGAACATATAACAGGATGCCCGGCAGCGCAGCGCTGAAGTGTCCCTGAAACCCTTCCCATGATGGGCTCACGAGGAGGCTGGCAGACAAAAGGCTCCAAGATCAGCTGGTGTCACTAACATCAAGGACGAAGACAAGCAATTCTACTACATCCAAAAGGATTAACTGGATGCACAGCAAATTCACAGTCACAGGGCTGGGATAGCAGCGCTCACTGAACGAACAAATCCGCTTCAACAGAAGGCCCTGTGTTCACCGCTTCAAGAATGCTCAAACTGGGACTTCCCTGGTGTCCAGTGGTTAAGAATACGCCTTCCAATACAGTGGACGCAGGTTCGATCCCTGGTCGGGGTACTAAGATGCCATATGCCGCGGGGCAACTAAGCCCGCACACTGCAACTACTGAGCCCTCGAGCCGCAACAAAAGATTCCCCATACCGCAACTAAGACCTGACGCAGCCAAAAATAATTATTTTTTTTAAAAAAAGGGATCCTCCCCCTTGCAAAAAGAAAAAAAAAATAGAATTCTCGAACGTTGGGAACCCAGACCCAGCTCTGCCTTTTTTCTTTTCACCTGAAATCCAACAGGGTCAGAGGAGTCCTGTGCTTCCAGAGCAAGCTCTGCTGCCCAGAGGGCTGGGTGCAAGGCAGGGAACATGTCTTTCCAGACATTCTTTTCTCTCTGATGTGTCTGCTTGTCCACACCTCTCCAGACGATGTCAGCCAGGCCGCTTTGGGATCAGGGGTAAATAATTTAATGTCCAAGTTTCTCTCTCCCCTTTTTTACATAAGATTACTTGTTTCTGCAGGTGATTATAAAAACCGAGTTGAGATGAGTTAAAGTTCTACCTTTTCAAGGAGCTGAAAACATCATGTGTCTCTGCTGCCCCTCGAAAGCCACCCCACATCTTCAGAAAGCATGGCCTTCTCTGACCTCGAGGCTTAAACGATACGTACGCTCAAAACCCACAAAGATGACTCCAAGAAAAAAGCACGCAAACAAGACCTGATTTCAACTGACAGCGCTGTGGGACTGTACCTCTCACCCTGCTGGACCGAGACCCCAGGAGACTGCAGCCTTGAACTGAAGGCAGACATGCCTTCTAAACGCTGGAGGCTCTGAGCGACAGAGGGACGCGGCACACATCAAAGGACTGTTGAGACACTCCTGAGACACCTAGCTTCCCACAGTGAGAAAACTACCACCACGAGGGAGACAAGCAGATAAGGAAGAGAAGGAAACAAGGTTCGTTCTGAAAGCCAGGTGACGACGGCCGGCCGCCCTGCAGTGGAGGGGATTTTTCATCTCCAAAGACACCACATGCAAAGCAGGCACATCTCTCAGGGTAATGAGCCAACTTTATAGGCAACAAAGCCAACTTCAGAGGGAAGGTAGTAACAGGTGTCCTACCTATTAAGTTAGAACACATCACCGAGCTTCCTGCTGTAACTAACAGAATGACGGCTGTGCAGTCTCAGCCTTTAGAGTCCTCACTGCGTGAGGCACCTGAAGGGAAAAAATGGGCAAGGTGGCAGCCGCAGGGCCCGGCAGCTCAGGTGCAGCCGGGAGGTGACAATGCAGGTGGTCCCCACGTCCCCTGGGTCCACACCTCCCTGTTCCTCCTGATGGCAGGACCACCCGAGTCCTGCCCCCTGTTGGGTGCGGGTCACACCTGCCTCTTGAACCAGCCGCGGACACCCCGCAGGCCCTGCTCCCCTCTCCGGGCCACACGGGGCACCGGGCAGAGCATCTGGTCAGCGCGCGGGGCCAGAAGTCCGTCGCTCCCCCCGTGGGAACCCTCCGCGCCTGTTTCCTCGCTGGTAAAGCAGGAGTGGTGCTGCTTTCCTCGAGGCTCATGGGAGGAAGAAACACGTCAACACACAAGAAGAGCTCTGATCCTCACTGGGTGGCGATGGGCAGCGCACGCGGGGCATCGCTGAAGCGGGTAGGAGACCTCGTCTCCAAGGCCCGCGACCACAGGGAGGTGCAACACCCGGGACGACGTCCACCGCCCGAGTGACTTTACCAGACCCAGACCCGGTAACGGAGCCCGCTCGCAAGGGCAGGGCCGCCGGCCACTTCCCGGGCTGCTTCACTGTCCTCAGGCTTCCACCCAGGAAAGCAGCACAGAGACGGACCTGCGGCGGCTTCAACCAGAAGAGCGGCGAGCGGAGGGCTTCTCGTTCCCGGGCCGCTGTCAGAAAGTCCCCGCGGGCCTGCGCAGAGGACGGGACCAACCCTCCCTCCTGACACCCACCCGCGAGGCCACGGGCCGGGGCACCTGGACCGGACCCCCAGCTCCCTGACCTTCGGCTCAGCCTGTGTAACGGAGAAATGAAAGACTTTTCCGAATTCCATTCACCTCCAGTGTTCAACTTCCTAATTTGTATTAAGATTTGATTTTGGAGACAGAGAATCCACACGCTAGCTGTATGACACCCGACTCAAATCTCTAAGCCTCAGTTTCCTCACCCACGAAATGGGGAGAAGCTGCCAGCTCTGCCCAGTGGGCTGAGAACACAGGACGGGTTCCAGCACCGTGGGCAACCCCCAGCCATGGCTCTGAGCACCTTCTGTGCCTCTTCCTCGTGTGATCTCAGACCTCATTACTTACAAGAGGAAACTAAATTCCCCCTTCCCTGAACCAAACAACACTTTTGTTTTATCATCGGTATTAATTTAGCCATAAATATGTATTCATGTTTGTGCAGAACAGAAAACATTACAGAACACCAATCCAGAAAAGACTCCAACAGAAAAACTAATACTTTTCCCTTTTAAAACTAAAGTTCGCGATCACTGAGCTTCACAGAGGCCGACCAACACGAGGAGCCCACCCTCGAAGGTTCCTCATCGACTGTTCTCAGACTGACCAGCTCCACTGGGGATTGAGGCCAGCAGCCTCCGCACTCCGCCCAGAGGGCTACCTCGTCTCACACCACAGCCCTGTGATAACCTCAGCACCTTCACATCCGACATCATTTCATTTGAAGTTCACACACCTCCTGAGTTAAAAGGAGCCCAACTTCCCAAAGAAGTCCAGTCTCCAGATGCCCAGATAATGATTTTAATTTTTTTAAATCTTTTTAAAAATTTTTTTTGTTATTAATTAATTAATTTGGGGCCGCGTTGGGTCTTTGTTGCTGCACACAGACTTTCTCTAGTTGCGGCGAGCTGGGGCTACTCTTCATTGCAGTACACGGGCTTCTCATTACGGTGGCTTCTCTTGTTGCAGAGGACGGGCTCTAGATGCGCGGGCTCAGTAGTTGTAGCTCAGTAGTTGTGGCGCATGGGCTTAGTTGCTCTGCGGCATGTGGGATCTTCCCGCACCAGGGCTTGAACCCGTGTCCCCTGCACTGGCAGGCGGATTCTTAACCACTGTGCCACCAGGGAAGTCCCATGATTTTAATTTGAAATAAGATGACACACAGAAGCAAGACAGGCACCATCCACCTTGAGAAAGAAGCCTTTTAGAAACACCTTTCCCACCTGGTCACCTGGGTCCCAAACGCCTGATTTTCCACCTCTTCCTCCCTAGGGTGTCCCTGATCACACCCAGAAGAGGAAGTGGAAAGCCTTTTAACCGAATGGCAATTCCATTTTTAAAATGTTGCAATTTAATGTTATTAATATGATAGAAAATAGCAAACTGTGCTCCATAAATGTAACCACATGACAGTCCCAATTACATAACTCATCCAGGGAGAACGACAAAAATCATGCACCATTACTTTTCCTTTAGAGCTAAGTGTAATGTACCACATTTCAAAGACATTTCCTCAAAATGCTTATGCTTCTGAAAGATTATACTCCGTAAATACATATATTATATATGCTTTATGAATAAAATTAGAACAAGGAATCTTCCTTTCCTTCAGAAAATGCTTATGATTAAGATAACAGGTTTGCAAATACTTTTTTCAAATCCCAAATAGTTTATATGAAAACGCTGGTGGTTCAGTTCCGAATGAAAAAAGGAAGGAAGGGAAGGAGAATGGAAGGGAAGAAAAGCTGGAACTTCAGCGGCATGAGAATACTGCACACGCCGCTTCAGTGGCCACGCTGGACAGAGCGTCCACAGCGAGCCCTGCTGCCCTGCAGTGAGCTGCCCTCCTCATCAGCCACACTTGACGCCAACACACTGCATTTCCGTTACACACAGACTCTGCAGCCCAGGAACGTCTACAGGACAGGGATGTGTGCGTTAACACCAATTCAAGTTCTGCTTCTTCGATGGCCAGCCACATACCAGACACAATGTAAAGTACCAGAGATGAAGCACAAGACACCGGCTCTGTCCTCAAGGAACGGACAGCGTGTTGATTTAAGTGCCAACTGGAGCGGGTTTTTTTTTGGCTGCGTTCGGTCTTCGTTGCTGCGCGCGGGCCTTCTCTAGTTGTGACAAGCAGGGGTTGCTCTTCGTTGTGGTACGCGGGCTTCTCATTGCGGTCGCATCTCTTGTTGCGGAGCACGGGCTCTAGGCGTGCAGGCTCAGTAGTTGTGGCGCACAGGCTTCGTTGCTCCGCAGCATGTGGGATCTTCCTGGACCAGGGCTCAAACCTGTGTCCCCTGCGTTGGCAGGCGGATTCCCAACCACTGCACCACCGGGGAAGCCCCTCGGGCGTGTTTGAATGAACAGTGCTTGGGGCCTGCCTGACACATTCAGACCTCTACACAGCAGCCCCAGGGCCCCATCCCCAGCTCTGTCTCTCTCCTCCCACACTCAGACCCTCAGTGACCTCGTCCAAAGTGGCCCCCCGCACAGTTCTACCTCCAGCCCCGCCCTCCTCCCTCAGCTCCAGGCCTGCAGACCCAAGGCTCTCTGGACGTCACAACATGGACATCTTGCAGGTACCTCATGGTCACCACGTACAAGACCAAACTCCTAACAGCTCCCCACCAAGTGGGATCTCCCCACGTCTCCCCACCTGAGTGTCTCAGCTCAAGCCATAACCTCACCATCTCCAGCCCCTCCCTCTCCACCCTGCCCTCGCCACGTCCCACTGGTACAGTCCCACTGTCTCAACCTGCAGAGGCAGCCAGAGGTCAACGCCCTCTCCCCACGCTGACCGAGGCCTCCAAGGGTTCGCGCGCGGCGTACTGCAACAACCTCCTAACTGGTCTCCTGGCCTCGCTGCTGCCCATCTGCAGGAGGGCAGCCCGAGCAAGTCGCGTTACTCCTCCTCTCAAAGTCTCCGAAGTATCTTCTGCCCGCTCGGACGCCCTCACCACGATCCAACAAGGCCTCACCTGGGCCGCATCACTGCTCCGTCTTCAGCTCTCTCACCCCCACCCACTGTACCCTGGCCTCACTGGCCACTGGATGCTCCCGGAGCAGGACGCCTGCCCTCCCCCAGCACTGCTTCTGAGTCCTGGTCAAAAGTTACCTCTGTGGTGAGACCTTTCTGGGCCATCCTGGCGACTCCAAACCCCTCCTGTTTGACCCACGTCACCCGCCCAAGAGCCACACCGTGGGTGTCGTGTCTAGCATGTCAGCCAGCACACGGTTTTTATCTATTTTGTTCACTTCTCTAGCCCCAGGGTCTAGAACAATGCCAGACACAAACCCACACTCAGTAATAAGTATAGTTATTGAACGGATGACTATAAAAACAACCAGGAACTGCATAACATCTGGCAAGGAAGGCAGAATCTGTAAGGACTCCAGGGATGAGGGGAGGCTGGACCATTAATCATCCTAAAAGGTGGTACAGCACCACAGCAGAAAGAAAACTCTCCACAACACCCTACAAATGTCATATACGTTTTTATTAGCATCAGGAGAGGCCTTCAAACGTGAACAGCTTTTCTGCTTTGAAGCAGTGATCTGTGTCCCATGAGGTATCGCCATGTGGCTACTCAACTTTAACGTGATGGTTTTCACGTTTAACGTAAAACGACCATCACAAAACTGTTTCTTCCACCCTGAGTCTCCCAGTGAATGCTCTTAGGCACCCAAGCAGTCATAACCTAAAAGAAAGTAG
Organism: Aethalodelphis obliquidens; assembly: GCF_003676395.1. Taxonomy (NCBI): domain Eukaryota; kingdom Metazoa; phylum Chordata; class Mammalia; order Artiodactyla; family Delphinidae; genus Aethalodelphis; species Aethalodelphis obliquidens. The sequence goes on from NW_020837946.1 coordinate 170,076, forward strand.
ATGACTAAATAATTCTATTCCTTCCCCGACCCCGGGCCTAGTACTTTTTCTGTTTTGAACAACTTCACAATACTTCTGGTTAACATCATGTTTCGGGAGTCATGGCTACCATTCTGTCCTACTACCTTGTGACTTAAGTGACAAGATGCCACAAGTCACTGAAATATTGGCCATACAGGTCTATATTACAGTTTCCAAACTGAGAATTCACTAAATTTACACTGCAGCTACCAGGAAAAAAAAAATGAGGCAAAAACAATGCCATCCAGAATGATAGGTGGAATTAAACCAGAAGAAAGTTTTTACAGATGTAGGGATACTTGAATACAAATCACTCCCTACAAGTTATAAAAGAACTAAAACTGCTGTGGGATGAAAAAGAGGGCCTTTCAAGGTGTAAGAATGCTTTCAAGGATACTGGACAAATATCCAAAATAGCGTGCCAGCAAAAATTAAACAATTCTCCCCCCTGGAGCAGAAACATGATGAAACAGAGCACAACAGCACATCCACAGATGTACACATACGTACGTATACGCACACACCCTCCCACCCCAGCCCCCACACACTTTGTGTTAGAGAATTAAGACATGATGAGATGGATTCAGTCCGTCTTTTCAGTCACGGAAAACGCTTAGATCACCTACTGGTTACTGAATTTGAAAAAAAAAAAATGCGTATGGTTTGAGTGGTGGAGTATGTTGCTCGCCTCCAGCCCACCCCCGTAACTTCATAAGAGTGAAAGTTTCCCCTTCGTAACTCCTAGCGAACGGACAAAAGCTTCCCCACCGCAGTGTCATGGACCGGCTCCGCCCGGCCTCCAGCACCGCTCGGCGTCCCCACCCGCCGTCCCGGACGCCGCGCTGCCCCGATCGTCCGAGCCGGCCGCGGGCCCGGGGGACCGGCCGCCGGGGCGCTGTGGGCGGCCCGGAAAAGCGAGAGACACGCAAACGGGGCTGTCAGACCCGCGCCGGCCTCCCGCGGACGCCGCCCGCGCCCCGCTCCGCCCCAGGGCCCCGCTCCGCCCCGCGCCCAGGCCGCGCCGGCGAAGCCCCGGCCCAGACCTCGGCGCCAAGCGGCCCGGCGAGCGCCGCCCCGGTCTCCCCGCGCCCCGCCGACCCTCACCTGCGTCCATCTTCCCTCCAGAGCCGCCAACTGAGCCCGGCGTCGCTCCGACGGTTCCGCAGAGAGACGCGACGGGCCGCCGCCGTGACCAATCCGGGCCGAACGGGTGCGGGCGCGGGCGGGGCCGGAAGTACGCGACGGAAGTGCGCCGCCGCCATCTTGGCGTACGGCGGACCCAGCGCGGAGGTCCGGGCCCGCGCGCTCGGCTCCACGGCGGCCTGCGTCGTGCTTCCGGGAATCCCAGCAGCGACCCACCGGGGCAGCGGAAGCAGGCGCGAGCGGGCAGCAGGGCACCGGGGCGGGCTCGTGAGCCCGTCGTGCGCTCAGGCCCGCCGGCGCGGCCATCTTGCCGTACGGATGCCCCCCATGCGCCATGTCGCCGCAGGGCGATGCCGGCCCGGGGCGCCCCCGCCCACCCTAGACGCCGCGAGCCACGGGCTGCGCCCCGCCAGGTGCCGGGTATCCAGGGCGCGCCGAGGACCGGGCCTGGCGGCCGGGCGGCGGGCGGCCGGGCGCCGCCATCTTGCCGTACGGCGGGAGCCGCGGGGCTGGCTCCCACGTCCCGCAGCCGTGTCGCCGCGCGCCCTCCCCTCGGGGCGGTCCCGCCCGGGGCTCGGCGCGGCGAGACGAGGGCCGGAGCCAGGCGGCGGCGCGGCGGCCCGAGGCCCGAGATGGTGATCTGCTGCGCGGCCGCGAACTGCTCCAACCGGCAGGGCAAGGGGGAAAAGCGCGCCGTCTCCTTCCC
>NW_020837946.1:172345-219266 GCF_003676395.1 Aethalodelphis obliquidens
GTCGGACGCGGGGTCGCTCAGGGCGCGGGCCCCGGGCCGGTCCCGCGAGTGAGTCAGCGCGGCGCTGTGTGACCTTGGCCCGGCCGGCGTCTCTGGGCCGGGCGCCTCGGGCCACCGCGGCTGGCGGCTTCCATCCGCGGCCACCCGACCCCCGCGACCCTCGGCCGCCGGTGCGCTCCCCATGCCCACTCGGAGGCCGCCCGGCGCCCACGCCGCGGCCTCGGCAGCCTCTCCACCACCCCGTGGCCACCCTGCGCCCCATGGGTTCGGGTTGGCGCCGCCAGCCTCCAGAAACGGTGTGTTCTGGAAACACGCTTCTTTCGGTCGGTTGTCGTCTTGCGTTTGCTGTGACTTTTCTGCTTTTTTCGTCACGGGGGAGCCCGTCTTGATCTCTGCGATCAAGGATGTGGCCGAGCAAATGCGCCTCGTGGATTAACACGCGCTCCAGACGCTGTGTCCTAGAAGGGGCCTCGCGGTTGGCCTCGGGGAAGGTAGCCCTGCCGCGCGGAGGTGAGTCCCGGGAGGTCCCTGACAGCATCCAGCGTGGGGCCGGCCCAGCCCGCTCCTCGCCGGGGCTTAGCTGCGAGTCGTGGAGGGCTCTGTTCCGTGGGCGCCCACTGAAACCGGCCCGAGGCAGGACAGGGGCTGGCCTTCTCTCTGGCCTGGCCTGCTTCGTGAAGGCTCTGGAATTCAGCTTCTTACAGCGAGTCCTTTTCTACGACCTCCACGCTGGAGGTACCAGAACAGTGAGCAGAAGGAACTTCACCTTAGAAATCTCCTCCGGATACTTTTCTGTTTTCCTTTTGATATTGCAGGATGGTGTTCAAGTTTTGCAAACCTGGAGGACATTTGTCCTGTAGTCTTACTGGAAGTTCATGGTGGGTTGCTAAGTCTTAGGTCGTTGCAACCTATCAGGATAGTAACAGCAGGTCGTTTCAGCGGTCAGCCAGCATGCTTACTTGAGTTTCCTTCAGAGCCCTTAGTTTTGTGACTGTATTTGAAAACGGAGGCAAAGCATTGCAGAGGAGGCTGCTCTTGGCATTCATAATGGCCGAGGACGTGGGAACTGGGGGGTGGGGGGAGCTTCGGGTAATGGGCTCCCAAAGCAGTGAGGAAATTTAGAGGATCATGCTGCTTGGAGCTTCATGAGGAGTTGGTGTCCCCATGGTCCTGGTCCCCAGCAGCGTCAGGTGGGTTAGGTGACCTCAGGTGCAGCAGAACAGCCCTCTGGAATGGCCGCTCTACTCCCACCCTCGTATGTGTAGTTTCACCAGAGTTTTCTAAGTAGACATCTTGACTGAATGAGAAAAAAATGATCATTAAGTGTCTTTTTCAGTGTTTGCCAGGGACTGGTTGCTTTTCAAAGGGAGCCGCAGAGCCACGGCTGTTGAGTCTCGCCTGCTCTGCAAGCTAGTTTCGCATCCTCAGCTCCTTGAGCCGCAGCTGGGGCACGGGGGCGGGGGTGTGTGTGTCTGGGACGCTCTCCTGGCTTCTTGCTCCCATCTCTGCTGTCTGACGCTTGGCCTGACTTCTAAATGGGGAGGGGCAACCATCTTCCTTTGGGCACCCCAAGTCTTGCATCCCAGGCACACCAGGAGGGTTGGCCAGCTATGAGCTTCTAGGAACTATTTCCAGGGTTTCCTGCAGCCTTTCCCGCTGTCCATCTGGTGCTGTCTCTCCAAGGATTCTGTATCCCTGCAGGGCATTTACCACAGCTTGGGAGCAGGTATCCACCTTCACTCTTTATCCACCCTATGGACTGTAAGCTTCTTAAGGGCAGGCAGTGCCGTCTTTCATCTTTCTATTTCAGTAATAAGTTGCAAGTAGAAGGTATTTCTTAGATCTTTGTTAAGTTTTTAAATGGGTAAAGTCAACACAGGTTGGGGTGTTTGCAAATACACTTGTTCTGCTTTTATAGTTGATAGTAGTAGGGGGAAGCATTTAATTATTTTTTTCTAATTTGTCATTTGTCCTGCAGATTCCCCCTGAAGGACTCAAAACGTCTGATCCAGTGGTTGAAGGCTGTTCAGAGGGATAACTGGACGCCCACTAAGTATTCTTTCCTCTGTAGTGAACATTTCACCAAAGATAGCTTCTCCAAGAGACTGGAGGACCAGCACCGCCTGCTCAAGCCCACGGCCGTGCCGTCCATCTTCCACCTGGCTGAGAAGAAAAGGGGGGCCGGAGGCCATGGCCGCCCCCGGAGAAAGGACACCAGGAAGGCCTCGGGGGGTCTGAGGGCACATGCAAGTGACATTGCCGACGGGAGGGCAGCTGCAGGGTCGTCGTCGTCGTGCTCGAGTGGAAGCCTAATGGCCAAGGCCGAGTCCCGCAAGCTGACGCGGGGCGCGTCACAGGGCAGACCCGCAGCCAGGGCTACCCGGGAGGCCGCCGGTCTGCAGCGGGCCCGACAGCCTCCGGAAGGACACGGAGATGACGGTCCGGCCTCCGCCACCGCGTCCGGCGGCCAGGGAGAAGCCAACACTTGTGCTGTGGATGCCGGCGACGAGAACGCCACCTCCCCGGACGGGGGCCTGGTGGACAGGAGCGGCATTTCCGTGGATGACTTTACCCCCCCGGGGTCGGGGGCCTGCAAGTTCATTGGCTCGCTTCATTCCTACAGTTTCTCCTCCAAGCATGCCCGCGAGAGGCCGGCCGTCCCCCGGGAGCCCGTGGACCGCAAGAGGCCGAAGAGAGACGCCGAGCCCGGCTGCAGCGGGAGCAGCCCGGGGCCCGATAAGGGGCCGGCGCAGAGCCCGCCACGCGCGCCCCCCACGGCGAGCTCATCGCTCACAGCCACGCCGCAGAAGCCCGCGCAGGGCCCCTCGGCACCTCCGACCGACGTGACCCCGAAGCCGGCGGCCGAGGCCGTGCAGAGCGAGCACAGCGACGCCAGCCCCATGTCCATCAACGAGGTCATCCTGTCGGCGTCAGGAGCCTGCAAGCTTATCGACTCGCTGCACTCCTACTGCTTCTCCTCCCGCCAGAGCAAGAGCCAGGTGTGCTGCCTGCAGGAGCAGGTGGAGAAGAAGAACGGCGAGCTGAGGGCCCTGCGCCAGAGGGTCAGCCGCTCGGACAGCCAGGTGCGCGAGCTGCGGGAGAAGCTGGACCGGCTGCGGCGGCTGAGCCTCCCCCACCTGAGCAGCCTGCTGGCCCCGGGCCGCGGTCAGTACCCGGGCCTGGCGCCCGCGCGGCTGGGGTTTGCGAGCGCGGGGCCTGCGCCGTGCGGTGCCTCCCGAGAAGGGGAGCCAGGCTGGCGAGCTCGCCTCACCGGCTGGGCTCCGGGGTGCCTGGGAGGTGGCTATAGCTGGGAGCTTTAGCCGGTGAGGAAGGAGGGGTGGGAGACCCAGAACCACGGTGGTGGGGCCCGGACGGCTGGTCCTCCACCCCACTGGGGTCCCTTCCTGCCGCAGACCTCACGCAGACAGTAGTTGCTAACGAGTTAGGGTCGAAACGTAAGCTTAGACAGACGCGGTGAGCCATTAGAAAGATCGTAGGAGACTCTTAAAATCATGAGGAGGTTCTTTCCAGTTGGGTTGTGATGAATATCCTGACGTTAAGCATTTTGAACGTTAATAATAACTTTTTAAAACTTTTAAACACCTATTCGAGTAGAGTATGTTTTCTCGTAAGAACACTGCAGAAATACGTCGGCTAAGAAGTGGTGAAAATTCCCCTTTCCCACTCACCTCCCCACTTTTATTCCTGGTTGCCATTAAAATTTAGTGTGTAGGGCTTCCCTGGTGGCGCGGTGGTTGGGAGTCCGCCTGCCGATGGAGGGGATGAGGGTTTGTGCCCCGGTCTGGGAGGATCCCACATGCCGCAGAGCGGCTGGGCCTGTGAGCCATGGCCGCTGAGCCTGCGCGTCTGGAGCCTGTGCTCCGCAGTGGGAGAGGCCACAACAGTGAGAGGCCCGCGTACTGCAGAAAAAAAAAAAAAAATTAGTGTGTATTCTTAGACTTTTTTTAATGTTTTATGAAAAATATATTTATTTGGCTGCATCGGGTCTTAGTTGCGGCACATGGGATCTTTGGTTGTGGCATGTGGGCTTCTTAGTTGCAGCATGCCAACTTTTATTTCTTACAGAATCAGTTTTGAGGTTAGTATCTTTTGCCTGTTATGTGTATAAAGGTGGAAACCATTTTCCTACCACATCGTGCATTTAGTCTGAATCAGCGTTTGTCTTCCAGGTTGCAATTACCACTGCAGGTGAGAAAAGGCTCCAGTGTGTGACAGGCTGTTCAGGGCCTACTAGACCCCCAGGTCAACAACCATCAGCACAACCAAAAACAAAAGCAAAACCCAAAGCCATCCTGATGTACTGGTCAGAGTTACACACTACATTCTCCTGTTATTTTAAAGTGGTTTTTGTAGTTTCTCGTACCTGATATTCTTGGTACCTTTTTCTGCTCCTCTTGGTCAGACGCCCCAAAGTTTGTCACTATTGCAGGTCTTTCCAAACAGCCTGCATTGATTAGGTCTCCGTTGTTGTTTCTGCTTCCTTCTTCCTGACTTCTTTTTGCTTTCTTGAGTTTTATAGCTGTTCTGGCTCCTGGAGGGAAGTGCATAACGTCTTTGGGGACAGTTTATGTTTCCCGGTACCTGCAGTTGAGGCTGGATCCCTCCTTCTGTCCCTTTGGCTCCCCGCCACAGACCCGCCTCCTGTCGCTCTCCTTGCCCTTAGTTTCTAAAGAGTTTGTAATTTCAGTCTTGATTCCCTCTTTAACTTGAGTTGTTTAGGAGGGTGTTGTGGTTTTCAAGTGGATGGATTGGGGGAAGGGAGTTAATTTTTTGTGTTATTGTTAAGGTTCAGTGACTTAAAGATGCTTGCTTTATAGAATCTTCTGAGGTTTCATTGTGGCTCAGAATGCTCTTTGTTTGTGACTGCTTCCTTACAGCTTGAGAAGAAGGTGTCCTGTCCATCGATTGGTTACATTGTTCTGTCTGCCTGAGGCTGGATCTAGCTTATTTTACTGGTCAACTGATCTGTTTCCTAACTTATTGTATCCACTGATCTGCTGATTTTTTTTTTTAATTTATTTATTTTTGACTGCGTTGGGTCTTAGTTGCAGCACGTGGGATCTTTCGTTGCAGTGCGAGGGGTTCTCTCTAGTTGTGGAGTGTGGGCTCCAGAGGGCCTGGGCTCAGTAGTTGCAGCACACGGGCTTAGTTGCCCATCAGCATGTGGGATCTTAGTTCCCTGACCAGGGATTGAACCCACGTCCCCTGCATTGTAAGGCAGATTCTTAACCACTGGACCACCAGGGAAGTCCCTGATCTGTTGATTTTTAAGAGGTGAGGTAGGTCTGTCACTGTGATTCCTGAGGTGCTATTGCTTCTTGAATGTCTGTTCAGTTTAACTGTATTTACAGACCATGTTATTAGATACGTGAGTATGCCTCCATGTTACCAAACAGAAAGGCCTATTTTGTCCCATTTAAAGTTTTACTTCTTTGTCTCCTTATTTTCAACCTTTTTATATCCCTTTATTTTGTAGCTATATTTTAGCTCAATCTGAGAGCCTTATATAAAGTAATTTAATCCATTTACAACTGGGATTATAGATAAATTGAAACTTGGGCCTGACTCTTTATTTTATTTTTTAATTTGTTAGGCTTTCTCGTTGTTTCTTTTTCTATTCTGATGGGTGTCTGTCAGCCTTCATCCTGTCTTCCTGTAAATGCTTGAGTTGAGGGGCTCCTGTGCCCCTTCCCAGCCCCGTCCCTCCCCCCATCCCTCCCCCCCTGCGGGTCGTCTCTGATCTGAGCTCCAAATCCTCATCTCCCCAGTAGATGCATGTACACGTGGTATTGGTTACTTTATTCACCATGATTTATCGTTACCAATTTTTCCCTCTTTTGGATAAATAGTTAATGATTTGGGGGGAACTCATATGACAGAGAAACTTTGAGAGGAATCGAGTTTGAGATGCCTCATAGGTGCTGATGCCAGAGAGCCAGCACCCAGCCTCTTGAGGTTGCATGTGTGTGCCTGCAGAGAGAGGAGAAAAAGGTATTGTAGAAAGGGGGGTGCTTTGCTGGGCTGCCGCAGCTCTGATCAGAATGGAGAAAGGATGGCTGACTCGGCCACATGGGGTCACTGGTGACCACAGTCTCCTTGGAGTGGTGGGAATGGAGCTGGGTGTAGAGCCAGTGAAGGAAGGGGCCGGTGAGGGTGGCTGGGGACCAGGCACTTTAAGAGGTCGAGCTGTGGGGACAGTGGGCAGTAGCCAGAAGGGAACACGGCTCCACGGGAAAGTTGTGTGTGTCAGATGCGGACGAGGGAGCAGGTGTCTGCTGGGGCCCAGGTGGACAGGGAGAGCCGTGAGGACAGACAGGAGCGCACTGGGCCCTGAGGAGGGGGCGGGGGTGGGTGCTGCCCCTCTGCTCCTGGGCTCCCTGGGGTGGAGGGAGAGGCTGCAGGAGGAGCTGGGCCAGGGGCAGTGGGAGGGGTGGGAGGGAGAGAGGCCATGCAGGGCCCCGCCTGCGGCTCTCCTTGGCATCTGCTCCCTTGACCGTTCCCAGTGTGCTTACGACTTCATTCATCGGTGAAGGAACCTTCTGATGATTTTATAGGGTGTGTTGAAGGGACTGTACACATGTTTATTCAGTCCGTGACCTTCAGCCAGTCCCATTTTTTTGGACAGAATCCCTGAAGCAGAGAAGCCCGGCCAGTGGACCTGCAGGTTCCGGGCTCTGGGAAGTTTGCCCTCCAGAAGGCTGGTGCTGAGTGGCATTCCCACAGGATGGGGTGCTCTGTCCCTGAGCCCGTGCTGAGTCCAGGCGTCATGCCGCACCAGCCCGCGTTGCTGGCCTTTCTGTGAACCAGTGAGGATGAACATCTTTCCGCGTTCATCCCCTCTCTGTCCTTCCCTGACCGTGCCATTCCCGCCTTGCCCACTGACCTGTGAATGTCCCTGATGTGACAAGGATGTCCACTATCAAGTGTGATTCAGCCGTGCCCTCAGTTTTAATTTAATACTTGCTTCAAAAATATGTTTTCTTCCTGCTCTTTTATTCATTATACAGACAGTTCTTGAGCTAATCTGGAGTTTTAAAAGCTTTTTATTGTGGAAATCTTGAACATGTACAAATTAAACAGAAAAGTATAATAACCCCCTTGTACCTACCCCCTAGCTTCAACATTTATCAGTATTCTGATACTCTTGTTTCATCTATATTTTTACCTACTCCCTACCTTCCATTGATTATTTTCTGATTAATAGAGGGTTTTTTTAGGAAAGTTTGAGAGTAGTCAGCAGATAGTACAGGAAATTCCCCCACAGTTTCCCCTGCTACTAACATCTTGCATTTCCACTTGTGTTAGTGTGGTTCATTCATTACAAGTTATGAACCCATATAGATACGTTGTTATTAACTAAGTCCACAGTTTACATTTAGGTTCCTGTCTTATACTTGGATTTTTTTTCCTCTGACAAACTATTGTTAACAAAACAGAGTATCTTTCAAAGATACAAATCTCAAGAGGATTTTATTTAAGACCAACTCAGTAGAATGAAGTAAAAGATTGAGTGGGTAGAAATTTTGTGATTTCAAACCATTGAAGATGAATCATTGCTGGGCAAGTAAAACGTGGTTGGGGAAGGGACAAAAAGAGGAATCTTTCAAACAAGCACAAACACAGGAGCACCAGCCTTGCCCCACTGAAGGCCTGGGGAGGAAGGCGACCACTGCACGCGTCTGAGTCCCGGCCAGGGTCTGTGCGCCCCTGGAAACACTCGGGCAGGTCAGCCCGCAGGACGCCTTATACTTGGGTTTTGACAGGTACATGAGCACATGTATCCTCATTACAATATCACAGAGCAGTTTCACTGCCCTAAAAACCTCTCTGTCCACTGTTCGCGCCTTTCCTCCCAGTCCTTGGCAGCCACTGATCTTTAGACTGTTTCTGTAGTTTTGCCTTTTCTAGGATGTCGCCTGATTGGGATGTATGGATGCTGTGAACTAGAGCATGCAGCCTTTTCAGGTTGGCTTCTTTCACTTAGTATATATTTAGGGTTCCTCTGTCGTTTTATGGTTTGGTAGTTCATTTCTTTTTTGTTGTTGTTCCTTTTCTTATATTGAGTTAAAATACAAATAACAAAAAATGTATCTTCTTAACAGTTTGTCAGTGTACAGTTCAGTGGCATTAAATACATTCACGTTGTTGAGCAGCCATCACCACCATCCATGCCCATAACTCATGTAAATCTGAAACTCTATACCAATTAAACAATAACTCTCCCTCTCCCCGCGCCTAGCCATTGGCAGCCACCATTCTACTTTCTGTCTCCATGATTTTGACGCATGTAAGTGAAATCATATAGTATTTGTCCGTCTGTGATTAGCTGTTTCAGTTAGCCTAGTGCCCACAACGTACATCCATGTTGTAGCATACTACAGAATTTTCTTCCATTGTATGGATGGACCACAATTTGTTTATCCACTCATCCATCGACGGACATTGGGTTGCTTCCACCCACTGGCTGTTAGGAACCATGCTGCTATGAATGTGGGTGTACAAGTAACTTTTCAAGACCTGACTTTCTGTTCTTTCGGGTGTATACCCAGAAGTGGGATTGCCGGTTCATATGGTATACGTTCTGTGTTTAATTTTTTGAGGAACTTACGTACTATTTTCCGTAATGAATACACCACATTACATTCCTGCTGACAGTGCACAAGAGTTCCAGTTTCTCGGCATCGTTACCAACACGTGTTTTCTGTGTTTTTGATAACAGCCATCCTCATGGGTGTGGGGCAGTCTCGTCTCACCGTGGTTTTCGTTTGCATCTCCCTAACGGTCAGTCACACTGAGCATCTTTTCATGTGTATATTGGCCAGTCGTATGTCTTCTTTGGAGAAATGTCTGTTCAAGTCCTTTGCCCATTTTTCAGTCAGGTTATTTGGGGGGGGTTTTGTTGTTTAGTTTTAGGAGTTCTGTATATAGTCTAGATATTGATCTCATATCAGAAATATGATTTGCAAATATTTTCTCCCATTCTGTAGGTTGCCTTTTTACCATGTGGATATTGCCTTTTGATATACAAATTATAACAATTTTCTTAAAGTCCAGTTTGTCTATTTTTTCTTTTGTTACCTGTACCTTTGTTGTCATATTTCAGAAATCATTGTCAAGTCCAGTGTCGTGAAACTTTCATCCTATGTTTTCTTCTAAGAGTTTTATTACTTTAGGTCTTACGTTTAGGTCTTTCATCCATTTTGAGTTAGTTTTTACATATGGTGTTAGATAGCCGTATACCTAACCAGTTAGAGCCCACCTTCGTTCTTTGGCACGTGGATGTCCAGCTTTCCCAGGACCGATTGTTGAAAACACTGTCCTTTCTCCACTGAATGGTCTTAGCACTCTTGTCAAAAATCATTTGACCATACATGTGGGGGTTTATTTCTGGATTCTCTGTTCTGTTCCGCTGGTTTATATACGTCTTCGTGCCAATATCACACTGTTTTGAATTACTATAGTAAGTTTTGAAATCAGGAAATGTGAGTTCTCCAGTTTCGTTCCTTTTCAGGATCGTTTTGGCTATTCTCAGTCCTTTGAGATTCCGTATGAATTTTAGGATGGTTTTTTTTATTTCTGCAAAAAACATTGGTATTTTGAGAGAGGTAGCACTGAATTTGTAGATTGCTTTGGTTAATATTGACAGTTTAACAATATGAAGCCTTCCAGTCCATGAGTATGGGATGTGTGTCCATTAATTTATGTTTTCTTTAATTGCTTTCTGAAGTGTTTTGTAGTTTTCATTGTACAAGTCTTTCACCTCTGTGGTTAAGTTAATTTCAAAGTATTTTATTCTTTTTGATGCTATTATAAATGGGATTGTTTCTGTAGTCTCCTTTTCAGATTGTTCATGTTTTGTGTATAGAAATGCAACTGATGTTTGTGTGTTGGCTTTGGTATCTTGCTAATTTGATGAATTCATTTATTAGATCCAACAGCTTTTTTTTTTTCCTTAAAGGATTACCAGATTACTTTAGCTGCCTCACCATGAATCACCGTGGGTTTATTGATGTTTTGTTTTGTTTTTAATTGAAGTATAGCTGATTTACAATATTGTGTTAGTTTCAGGTGCAGAGCAAAGTGATTCAGTCTTTTGTTTTTTCAGATTATTTTCCATTATAGGTTGTTACAGGATGTTGAATATAGTTCCCTGTGCTATACAATAAATCCTTGTTGCTTATTTATTTTATATGTAGTAGCATATATCTGTTAATCCCATAGTCCTAATTTATCCCTCCTCCCCTCCCTTTCCCCTTTGATAACCAGAAGTTTGCTTTCTATGTCTGTGAGTCTGTTTCTTTTTTTTTTTTTTTTTGGTACGCGGGCCTCTCACTGTTGTGGCCTGTGGCCTCTCCCGTTGCGGAGCACAGGCTACGGACGCGCAGGCTCAGCGGCCATGGCTCACGGGCCCAGCTGCTCCGCGGCATGTGGGATCTTCCCAGACCGGGGCATGAACCCACGTCCCCCGCATCGGCAGGCGGACTCTCAACCACTGCGCCACCAGGGAAGCCCTGTTTCTATTTTGTATATAGATTCATTTCTATCATTTCTTAGATTCCACATGTAAGTAATATCACATAATATTTGTCTTTGTCTGACTTCACTTATTATGTTATTTTCTAGGTCCATCCATGTTGCTGCAAATGGCAGTATTTCATTCTTTTTTATGGACAAGTAATATTCCATTGTGTACATATATACCACATTTCTTTTTAAACTGATTGACTGCTGATAGGTACTTGGGTTGTTTCCATGTCTTGGCTATTGTAAATAGGGCTGCTGTGAACATTGGGGTGCATGTATCCTTTTGAATTAGAGTTTTCATCTTTTCCAGATATATGCCAGGGAGTGGGATTGCTGGATCCTATGGTCGCTCTATTTTTAGTTTTTTAAGGAACCTCCATATTGTTTTCCATAGTGGCTACACCAATACCTATTCCCACCAACAGTGCAGGAGGGTTCCCTTTTCTCCCCACAGTCTCCAGCATTTATTATTCACAGACTTTTTGATGATGGCCATTCTGACCAGTGTGAGGTGATACCTTATCGTGGTTTTGATTTGCATTTCTCTAATAATTAGCAGTGTTGAGCACCTTTTCATGTGCCTGTTGGCTATTTGTATGTCTTCTTTGGAGAAATGTCTTTTTAGGTATTCTGCCCATTTTTGGATTGGGCTGTTTGTTTTTTGATATTGAGTTATATGACCTATAATCTAATAGCTTTTTTGTGCAGTGTTTAGGATTTTCTACATATGAGGTCATGTCATCTCAGATAATTTTACTTCTTCCTTTCTAATTTGGATTCCTTTTATTTCTTTTTCTTGCCTAATTGCTCTGGCTAGAACTTTGAGTACTATGTTGAATAGGAGAGGTGAGGTGGGCAGCCTCGCCTTGTTCCTGATCTTCGAGGAAAAGCTTCAGTCTTTCATCATCGAGTATTATGTTTGCTATGGGCTTTTCACATATGGCTTGTATAGTGTTGAGATAGTTTTCTTCTGTCCCTATTTTGTTGAGTGTTTTTGTCGTGGAAGGGTGTTGGATTTTGTCAAATGCTTTTTCTGCACCGAGAAGGTCACGTGTTCTTTTCCCTTCCCCTTGTCGGCGTGTTACACTGATCGGTATTTGCATGTTGCACTATCCTTGCATTCCAGGAATAAATCCCACATAGTCACGGCATGTAACTCTTTAATATGATGCTAACTTCCGTTTGCTAGTATTTTGTTGAGGGTTTTTGCATCAGTGTTCGGAAGGGATATTGGCTTGTAGTTTTCTTTCCTTGGAGTATCTTTGTCTGGCATTGGTATCAGGGTTATTCAGGCCTCAATACAATGAGTTAGAAATGTTTCCTCCTCTTCAATTTTTTTGGAAACGTCTGAGAAGGATTGTTGTTAGTTCTTCTTAAAATGTTCGGTAGAACTCACCAGTGAAGCCATCATGTCCAGGGCTCATCTTTGTCAGGAGGTTTTTGATTACTGATTCAATCTCCTTACTAGTTGTAGGTGTATTCAGCTTTTCTCTTTGTTTGTGATTTAGTCTTAGTAGGTTTTGTGTTTCTAGGAATCTGTCCATTTCATCTAGGTTATCCAGTTTGTTGGCATGCAATTGTCCATAGTCCTTTCATAGTCCTTTTTGTTTCTGTAGAATTAGTAGTAATATCCCTACTTTCATTTCTATTTTTAGTAATTTGAGTCTTCTCTCTTTTTTTTCTTCGTCCATCTAGCTAGAGGTTTGTTGAATTTGTTCATCTTTTCAAAGATGGTTCTCCTATTTTTTTTTCCCTACTTTTAAATTAGGTTGTTTTATTATTGTTTTAAGAGTTCTTTGTGTATTTTGAATACAAGTCCTTTTTTGTTTTACTTCTTTATGTAATAAAGTTAAATATATGAAAATGTATGAGATAGAAATGGTAGGGAAAAAAAACAAACATGGGTTAGGAACATGAATTTTTCTAAAACTAGGGTCCAAAGAAGGAGGCAGGGAAGGAGGCAGGAAGCTTTTAGGCAGGGTGGGGGGCGTTGGAGGGGTTGGTAGGGGGTGGCTAATATAGCCTCCCAGTCTGTAGCTTGTCTTTTTATTCTCTTTTTATTTTATTCTCTTAACAGCATCTTGCAAAACAGAATTTTTTAAGTTTAATAAAGCCCTTATCAGTTTTTTTCTTACATCGATTGGGCTTTTGGTGTTGTATCTAAAAACTCATTGCCAAATAAGGTCACGTAGATTTTCTCCTGTGTCTCTTTAAGAAGTTTTGCACTTTAACGTTTTACATTGAGGCCTGTGATCCATCTTGAGTTAATTTTTGTAAAAGGTGTAAGGTCTTTGTCTAGATGCTTTTTTTCAGTCTAGTCATCCAGTTTCAGCACCGTTTGTTGAATAGACTGTTCCTTCTCCGTTGTATTGCCTTTGCTCCTCTGTAAAAACTCAGTTGCCTCTGTTTGTGGTGGTCTAGTTCTGAACTATGTTTTGTTCCACTGATTGATGTATCTGTTCTTTCACCAGTACCACATTTTATTGATGATTGTAGCTCTATAATAGGTCTTGAAATAGGGTACTGTTAGTTCTCCAACTTTGTTCTTTTCCATCAATATTGTGCTGGCTATTCAGGGTCTTCTGCCTCTCCATATGAACTTTAGAATCAGTTTGTCAGTATCCACAAAATGAATGATGAGATTTTGATTGGGATTGTGTTGAATCAATAGATCAAGTTGGGCAGAATTGACCATCTTAACAATATTGAATCTTCCAATATAGGAACATAGAATATCCATCCATTTATTTAGATCTTCTTTTATTTCTTTCATCAGTTTTGTAGTTTTCTTCATAAATCTTTACATATTCTGTTAGATTTGTACTTAAATATTTCCTTCTTTTTTTGGCGCAATTATAAATGTTATTTTTTTTAAATTTCAAATTCCAGTTGTTTATTGCTAGTATATAGGGAAACAATTGACTTTAGTACGTTAGCATTATATCCTGCAACCTTGCTATAATTGCTGATTAACTCCAGTAGTTTTTTTGTGGATCCTTTAGGATTTTCTACATAGACGGTCATGTCATCTGAGAACAAAGACAGTTTTATTTTTCTGTTTCACTCTGTGTACCTTTTATTTCCTTTTCTTCTCTTGTAGCATCAACTGGGACTTCCAGTTCATTGTATGAGTGGGGAGGGGGCATCCTCGCCTTGTTTCTGATCTTCATACGGAAGCTTTGAGTTTCTCACCATGAGTATGGCATTAACTATAGCATTTTTTTGGTTTTGGGGGGGTTTTTGGCCACGCCATGCAGCTTGCATGATCTTAGTTCTCTGACCAGGGATTGAACCTGCACCCTCCCCTCAGCAGTGAAAGCACGGAGGCCTAACCACTGGACTGCCAGAGAATTCCCGTCTGTAGGGTTTTTTAAATAGATGTTCTTTATCAAGTTGAGGAAGTTCCCCTTGATTCCTAGTTTATTGAGAGTTTTATCATGAAAAGTGATTTTGTCACTTTTTCTGCATCCATTGATATGATCATTTGAGTTTTCTTCTTTAGCCTGTTGATGTGACGGAGTGTATTAACTGATTTTAGAGTGCTGAACCAGCCTTGTATACTGGAATAAACCCACATGGTCATGGTGTATAATTTTTTTTTTTTTTACGTTGTTAGATGCCATTTGCTCGTGTTAAGGAGTTCTGCATCTATGTTGATGAGAGATATTTGTAGTTTTCCTTTCTTGTAATGTCTCTGCCTGGTTTTGGTATTAGGGTGATGCTGGCCTCAATTGAATGACTTAGGAGGTATTCCCTCTGCTTCTGCCTTCCAGAAGAGATTGTAAAGAATAGGTAAAATTTTTTCCTTAGATGTTTGGTAGAATTCACCAATATTCTAGAAACCCATCTAGGCCTGGTTTGTTTTAGAAGGTTATTAATTATTGATTCAGTTTCTCTAATAGATACAGGCCTATTCAGATTTATCTCTTTCTCCTGGTATAAATTTTGCTAGTATGTGTCTCTCAAGGAATTGATCCATTTCACCTAAATTATCAAATTTGTAGGCGTAAAGTGTTCATAATATGCCTTTTTAACCTTTTAATGTCCATGGGATAGTAGTGATGTTCCTCTTTTATTTATAATATTGGTAATTTTTGTCTTCTCTCCTTTTTTCCTTAGTTAACCAGGCTAGAGTTTTATCAGTTTTATTGATCTTTTTGAAAAACCAATCTTGGATTTTGTTGATTTTCTTTTTTTTCCTGTTTTCAATTTCATTAGTTTCTGCTCCAATTTTTTTTTCCTTTTCTTTTGCTTGCTTTCAATTTAATTGCTTTTCTTTCTCTACTTTCCTAATGTGAAAACTTAGATTATTAATTTCAGGTACTACTTTTCTAATATACATTTCCCTCTAAGTATTGCTTTTTCTGCATCCCACAAATTTTGATAAGTTGTATTTTCATTTCCATTTAGTTTAAGTGTTTTTATTTCTCTTGAGGCTTCCTTCTTGACCCACTTGGTTCTTAGAAGTGTCTTGTTTAATCTCCAAGTATTTTGGACTGTTTCAGGTATCTTGCTGTTACTGATTTAATTCCAGTGGTCTGAGAACGTATTTTGTATGATTTCTGTTCTGTTAAATGTGTTAAGGTATGTTCTGCGGCCCAGAACGTGGCCTGTCATGGTGAATGTTTCTTGTGAGCTTGAGCTGGAGCAAAATGTGTGTCCTGCTGTTGTTGATGGAACTAGTGGTTAGTCAGGGATCTTTAGAGAAATAGAACCAGTAGTGTGTGTGTGTGTGTGTGTGTGTGTGTGTGTGTGTGTGTGTGTGTGTACACAGAAATTCATTACAGGAATTGGCTCCCACCATTATGTGTGGCAAGCTCGAGAACTAGGAAAGCTGGTGGAGTAATTCAGTTCCTGTTCAAAGGCCTGGGAGGGGGTAGGGAAGTCCTGGTCCATCTGAAGGCCCCAGGACAGGAGATGGTGCCCCAGCTCCAACAGAGAGAGCAGGTTCGCCCCTCTGCGGCCTTCTTATTCTGTTGAGGCACTCACGGCCCACGCACATGGGGAGGGCCATCAGCTTTACTGAGCACACCAATTCAGATGCTAATCTCTTCTGGAAAGACCTTCACAGACACCCCCTGAAATGTTGTACCAGCTAGTTGGGCATCCTCTTAGCCCAGTCAAGTTGACACCTAAAATTAGCCACCATAGTGGTTCATAGAGATCAGTTATATTCAGTTGATTGATGAGTTCATCAGTGTCCTTGCTGATTTTCTTCCGGCTGGATCTGTCCATTCCTTGTAGTGTGTTGAAGTCTCCAGCTGTGATGGTAGGTTTGTGTATTTCTCCTTGCAGTTCTGTCAGGCTTTGTCTCACGTATTTTGATGCTCTGTTGTTAGGTACATAAGCATTGAGGATTATTAATCTTCTTGGAGACTTGGCCTCTTGGTTATTATATACTATTGCTGCTCTTCACCCCTGGTAATTTTTCTAGTCCTAATGTCTGCTTTCCAGCTATTCCAGCTGTCTTTTGATTCTTGTCAGCATGATATATCTTTCTACATCCCTTTACTTTTTTTTTTTTTTTTTTTTTTACGGTACACGGGCCTCTCACTGTTGTGGCCTCTCCCGTTGCAGAGCACAGGCTCCGGATGCACAGGCTCAGCGGCCATGGCTCACGGGCCCAGCCGCTCTGTGGTATGTGGGATATTCCTGGACTGGGGCACGAACCCGTGTCCCCTCCTCGGCAGGCGGACTCTCAACCACTGCGCCACCAGGGAAGGCCCATCCCTTTACTTTTAATCTGTCTTTATATTTAAGGTGGGTCTCTTATACACAACATATAGTGGGTCTTTTTTTTTTTCAATCTGCTCTAATGGTCTCCATCTTTTGATGGGTGGTCTTAGGCCACTCAAATATAAACTGGTCATTGCTTCAGCTGGATTGATGTCTGTCATGTTTGTGACTGCTTTCCATTTGCTTCTTTTGTTTTCTTCCTCTCCTTTTCAACCTTCTCTGTTTTTAATTGAGCGTTTTATTGGATTTCATTTTCTCTCCTTTCTTAGCATATCAATTAACACTTCTTTTAAAAAAGTTTTTTAGTGGTTGTCCGAAAGTTTGCAATATACATTTTTTTTTTCTTGCGGTACGCAGGCCTCTCACTGCTGTGGCCTCTCCGGTTGCGGAGCACAGGCTCCGGACGTGCAGGTCCAGCGGCCATGGCCCACGGGCCCAGCCGCTCCACGGCATGCGGGATCCTCCCGGACCGGGGCACGAACCTGCATCCCCTGCATCGGCAGGCGATTCCCAACCACTGCGCCACCAGGGAAGCCCTGCAATATACATTTACAACTAATCTGTGTCCACTTTCAAATAACACTACACTGCTTCATGGGTAGAGCAGGTGCCTTTAACAGACTGTCCCTTATGAAATTGCTGTCATTCATTTCACTTATACTTATGCTATAATCACCCTGTTACTACTAAAAATTTGAACAAACCTTTGTCTATTGTGTCAATTAAAAATAAGAAAAAGCATTTTATTTTTACCTTCATTTATTCCTTCTCCAATGCTCTTTTCTTTATATAGATATGAGTTTTCTGATCTATATCATTTTCCTTGTCCCTGAAGAACTTTTAATATTTCATGCAGGGCATGTCTGCTGGCAGTGAATTCTCTCAGTTTTTGTTTGAAAAAGTCTTTATTTCCTCTTTACTTTTGAAGGATACTTTCACTGGATGTAGGACTCTACACTTTTCCTGCTTGCAGGTCTTCTAACAAGAAGTCCACTTTAATTCTTATTGTTTTAACTCTGTAGATGAGGTTTTTTCCCCTCTGGCCTCTTTTAAGATTCTCTGTCTTTGGTTCTCTACAGTCTGAATATGATATGCCTAGATGTAGATTTTTTGGTATTTATTTTGCTTGTTATTGTCTGAGCTTCCTGGATCTGTGGTTTGGTGTCTGTCATTAATTTTTAAAAATTCTCAGCTCTTTTTACTTCACACATTTCTTTATCTCCTTTCTTTTTCTCTATTCCAATCATGCATATGTATCACTTTTTTATTGTTGCACATTTCCCTGATATTCTGTTCTTGTTCTTTTTTCTTTTTGCATTTCAGTTGGGGAAGTTTCCATGGACGTATCTTCAGACTCCCTGACTCTTTCCTCAGCCTTGTCCATCAGTGTTTTTGATTCTTTGTCTGCATTTCCTTTCTCCTCCGATGTTACTCATCTCTTCTTGCATGGTGTCCACTTTTTCCATTAGCATCCTTAGTATATTAATCTGATAATTACAGAATTTCTTCCATATCTGAGTCAGGCTCTGTCTCTTCAGACTGTGGGTTTTTTTTTTTGCTTGCTTTTTAGCATGCCATGTAATTTTTTGGAAAGGTGGATATGGTGTATGTATCACAGTGGAAACTGACGTAGATGGGCTCTCAGCTTGAAGTGTCGCGGTAACCTGACTAGCGATTGGGCCGCGTCTCATCTCTCCTGCAGCTGCAGCTGTACGTGCCAAGGCTTCAGATTCCTCCAAGTCCTTATTTTTTGTCTCCCCTGTTGTCTTTGGGTTTCTCTGAAGACTGTTTTCGTAGTAGAGTTGGTACCTTGGGGCATTTTCCCCTGTAATCCTGTTACGCTGGAGCCCTGAGGAGTGGTGTGGGGGAAGGGAAGCATTTTATAATCTTAGGGTTAAATTTCAGCCTTTTAGTGGCCTGTATTCCTGGGCTGTGACCTTCACAAGTGTTTCTTCCCCTTCTTTCCCCTCCCTGGGGTAAGACCGGAAGGCCAGAGGGGCCAAGTGGGGAAGAGCCCTTCCCCCAGGTGAGATCAAGCTCTGGTGGAGTCTTTTCACTGCAGAACAGGACTTTGTTTTGGAGAATGCTCTGGGCTTATTTCAACGTGGTTCCCTTACCCTACCCCTGCCAGGGACCCAGGTGATTTTTTTCTTGGCTTTTTGTGATGAGAACTTGGTGGGTTTCTGGAAATGAACCCCATGAAAGTGCGGGGCCTGCAGGACTGTGGCCCCGCAGATGCTTACTGTCTCAGTCTTGCGCACTCAGCCCGGCATCTGGTCCAGGGTTCCTGCCAGCTTCTGCTCCAGGTGAGCACATTTCTGCAGGTTTGGGGGAGACATCTGTGGCTGCACTTCTCTGATGGGTCCAAGGACAGTCATTAATTTTCAGTTCTTTCAGTGTTTTTCTTGTAAAGACAGGAGTTATGACTTCTAAGCTCTACGTGTCAGAGTGGAAGATGGCCCCTCCCCTGTTGAGTTTAATTTGCGGGAAAGCTGCCCATTTTAGTAACTGCCACCTTAACAAATTCACTTATTAATTCGAATAGTTTCTCAGTTGAGACTTTTGGATTAACTAGATAACCAACCATAACATTTATCCGCAAATAATAATTTGGCCTCTTTTTATGTCTTTTGTATTTTATAGAAAATATGCTCAATTTTCTGTCATTTCCTTTTCCCCCCTGTGTGCATGGGTGCCTTTCCATTTCCTGGGTGATGAGGTGAGGGCCTTGCCATCATTTTAAAAGAACAGTTTCCCCTGGGGTGCCCGTTCAGTGGGAACCAGCCGGACCATGTGTGCCGCGTGTATGCCCTCTCTGCCTGGGACAGCCAGCGCCGGCTGGGCCACCTGGGCTCTGCACCCTATGTGTGTGCAGTTGGCGTCATTTTCTCTGTGCCCTGGCGGGAACGCTGGCATCAACACAAAGCGATGTGGGCGTGGGTGGCACCAGGAAGACGTCCGTCCCTAGGTCCCAATGGACGGGTGTGCTCATTTCCTGCCCTGGGGGTCCTGGGCCTGTCTGCTGACACATTTGCCAGGAGACACAGAAGGGGACGCGGCAGGAGTTTCCACAGTGCGTGTTCCAGAAAGAGCCTTTGCTGCGTGCTTGGCCCACGTGCTTTCCCTGTTGAATGGGGCAGTCCCCTCTGGCTGTCAGTGGGAGCAGCAGAGGGTGTAGGCCCCAGTCCTCACTCTGCTCCACGCGGTTCGCCCCTCTGGCCTGTCTGACTTTCATAAATTCACCTTGACCTCCAAAGCCCCTCTCAGCTCTAAGATTTGGTCATCTCTGGTCTGTCCTTGTCTTCCACTTTCTCCTGAGGAATCCCCTTTTATCGTGGAACTACAGTTCCCAGAATGCATCCTTCAGGTTTGGCAGTCACTTCCTGCCGAGCTGCTAACAGCCAGGTGCAAACATTTCCCGTGTATTGGCAGAAAACAACCTTGAAGAACCTTGACGGTGTCCGGAGGGTAGAAAACTTAGGGATGGGTAAGCCTGCTTTCACTGTCTTGAGCCAAAAAAAAATGAAAATTTAAATTTCTTGGAGAAAATTTAAATTTTTGTTTTTGCATTTTGGTTGAGATCTTAATAAAAGAAAAATGAAATCAGGAAAAGAAATGCATAGAAAAGCCTGTCTGGTGTATTTGAAGAGGTTGAAAGGGGCAAGTAGGCTAGATTTCCTATTTATTATACTTCTCATGTGTTTGACTTTTAAGTTCATTTTATTTTTGTTTCTCTAACAAAGTATCACTTATATACAAACCTCAAGGATATAGCTGGGTGGATTCTGGCATACGTATAGGCTCATGCCACTTGACATTTGGATTTTAGAGGAATCCTGTTGGTCCTTCTGCCCTGCAACACTTCAGTGCAAACAAGGAGCTGACAGTGGCTCCCCAGCGGTGGCAGCTTGGGGTGGGGGCAGGGCGGGGCAGCCAGCCTTCGGGGACCTGCCCAACCCAACGTTGACTGCTGTCCTTGTCCACACTGAAATTCATTACGATTAAGAGCAAGTGACAGCAAGCCAGGAGGACTGGATCTGAAGTGTTTCTCGGCGCAGGGCCAGGTGTCAGACCTTCTGGGTTGTAACCATGCGCTCGGGCCGCACCAGGAGTCCCCTGACATTTATTTAACAGCGTGCTCCTTCCTTTCCAAGCAAGCGCTCCATTTCTATTCACAGTGTTTCTTCTGGCTTTTAAAAGAAGAGTCATCTTAGAATTTTCTAGTCTTTTTAAATATACAGCCTTATAAACACACTGCTGCCCCTTCCACTTTCTTAGTGTGATGACAGTGTTCATCACATGTGAGCTCCGTGCTCAGTGACAGCCGACACCTAGGCGAGGGGTTCTGTTTCCTGAGGACTCAAGGAACCTCGGCTCGGGAAGGCTCCACGTGGCCTCGTGTGCACCATCCGGCCCTGCCGAGTCTGCTGATGAGCACATGTGGGGCTGAATCTCCTGGAGGCGGGGAGCGAGGCCCTAAGCTCTCACCCCACCCCGCCTGCTCTTCCCGAAACACCCTGCCACCCTCTGTCCAGGGGCCTGTGCCCGGCTGAGTGCCTCTTTGGTGCTTCTGACCTGTGCTGGTGGCAGTGTCCACCTTGGCTCGTGTGGCCCACACCGCCGCCCTGATAGTGCCAACCCCCCAGGACGCCGGCCGCACCTGGACTTCTCCCCTCGCCTCCCCCACCTTCTATCCTCATTCACTTCCTAACCTACGTCGCATCTTAAGCCTCACTTGCCATTTTCTGGTTTTGGCGACTCTCCTCCAGATGTCTGACTTCCACCCTCAGTCCCCGTGGCCACCTCCCTGGTCCCCATCCCCGGGACTGGTCAGCCCCACCTTTCGCCTCACCTGGCTGTAGTTTGCACACCCAGCTCCTCCCCTGCCTGAGCCTGGTGGGTGGTAGCCTTCAGTCAGACCCGGCCCGGGGCCGCTACCCCGGAGCGAGGAGGGCAGGCGGGACCAGTTTAGGTGGGCCGCCGGCCAGCCCTGCCATCTTGTCCCACGACCCTGCAGGTGTAAACCGCGTGGTCCAGGCCTGCCTCAGGCCCACCAGCCCAACTCTCCCGGGACCAGCTGGGCTCTGCGTATGTCAGCCAGCCGCCCCCATGCCCCGTCCTACCCATTTGAGAGCAGCTGGGCTCTTGTCCCTTCAGAGGACCCTCCGTGGAGCCCTTTTCCACCTGTGCTCCTCCTGTCTCGTCTCCGGGTCCCTGAGGCAGTTCCTTCATCTTGCTGGAGTTCCTTATAAAAACATCTTCTCTTGCCTCCTAGCAAACGAGGGTGCAGTGGAGACTCCCCAGGTCCATCTTTAATCCGTCTTTGCTCTGCCTCCCGCCACCTTCCAGGTGCCGGTGTTGCGGCGAGTCCCTGGGCCCCTGGGGGCTGGGGGCCACGGAGCATCCCTGCAGGTAGACTTCGCAGGCTCTGCAGCCCCGTTCTCCCGCTGGACCGGCTGTGCTCTCCTGCTCGTGGACCGCTACAACCGCGTCTTTACAGGCCTCTCCCAGCAGGTCCTGTGGCTGTTCCTCCTGCACTGTTCAGGCTGCTGGTTTCGTGTTGACATCAGGGCAGTGGGCCTGTCCGTACATAGGCAGTGTCCCTGTGTACAGAACAGCTCCGTGTGCATCTCAGACAGTGCAAAAACCTACTTCCTCACTTAGAAACCCAGCTGAGGGCAGCTGCAATGTCCCTTGACACTCTGGAAGCCATTGGTTCAGGTTGCAGGGGGGTCGCTGGTGTCACCAGCCTCTCACTCGGGCTGGAAGAGAGAAGGGACGAGAGGCCGCGAGGGGGGCACGCATGGGCCCTGACCCTGGGGCCAGGGGAGCGCCGGGCCCTCCACAAGCCCTGTGTCGTGAGGACAAGGCTGTGACAGCTCATGGACCGGGACCACTGGGGACGAGGGGCTGGGACTCCCCACAGCCTGGTCTTGTTTTAATTTGAACATGTTTAGAAATCGCGATATTTTACCCCCAAAGTCAACATTTCTGGTTTCTCTTAAAATACCAGAATACCTGCAACGGAGAGCCCGTCCTTGCGGGGCAGCAGTCCCCCTGCAGGGACCCGAGACCCAGGAGGCGAGGCCGCCCCGTGCTGCTGTCGCACAGCCGGCAGGCCAGGGAAAGGCGGGCGTCTCTGCTTTCTTTTTTTCTTTTTTTTTTTTTTTTTGCGATACACGGGCCTCTCACTGCTGTGGCCTCTCCTGTCGCGGAGAACGGGCTCCGGACGTGCAGGCTCAGCGGCCATGGCTCGTGGGCCCAGCCGCTCCGCGGCATGTGGGATCTTCCCAGACCGGGGCACGAACCCGTGTCCCCTGCATTGGCAGGCGGACTCTCAACCACTGCGCCACCAGAGAAGCCCTTTGCTTTCTTTTGATGCTTGTTTGTTTCGTGGAAGTTTCAGCTCCTAATGTTTCTACTGAGGTAGCATTTACATGAGTGAGACAGCTTAGGTGTCCCCTGGATGAGGTTTGACGGGTGCAGACCCTTCAGCCAGCACCCTCAGGCTCTTTTGTGCCTTCTGACTCCCCTCCCATAGATCTGCGGGCCTGATCTAAACGTTCTTACAAGTGGAGTCATGGAATGTGTACGTTTTTGTGTCTGGCATCTCTTTTCGTGGCATGTTTTTAAGGAATATCTGTACTATTTTAATTTCTAGTCTCGCATTGTGATCAGACAGTATGGTGGGAACTTTTTTTAGTTTTTGAAACTTACAGGTTTTCTCTGACCCCTTATAAGGTAAGTCTTCATGAGTCTTTCAGAGGAACTTGAAGGAGTATTCTTTAGTTTTAAGCTACAAAGTTCAGTGTATGTCAGAACCACCTCATTAATTATATTGTATAGGCTTTCTATTTCGTTATTTGAATATTATTCACTTGAACATAGACATGAATGGAGATTTCCTTTGGTTTCTTTCTGTCAACATCTGAGCGTCTTCAGTAATTTCTGCTTTATAAACATTGCTGCCACGTTTGGTGCGTGCGTATTCACAGATAATCTCCGCGGTGACCTGCGCCCTTAGCGTTCTGAGAGGCTGTTCCCTGTCTGCTTGAATGCATCTTGGCTTGAACTTCACTTTACCTGATTTCAGGGTCATGACGCCTGATTTCCTGCTGCTTGCCTTTGCCCCACCTTCTGATGCTTTTCCACATTATTTTAGGTGCATCTCTTGTTTACAGCAAGTGTTGAGGATCTTGCTTTGTGATTCATTCTGAAGAGCTTTTTCTTTTAACATGTGACTTCAGGTGTGTTGGTGTTAGTTCTGTCTTAGTGCTTTATAGTGTGCCTGCTGGGTTTTGTTTTTAAAGTAAATCTTTCCCACATGGCCTGTTCCTGGTTGGGCAGCCTGGGGGCCACGGACCCTCTGTGAGGGACCAGCAGACCTGCCCTGCTCCCCGGGTTCCCGCTCCGCCTGTGGTTTCTGTGCGCGGCTGGGGCACCCACCACCCATGCCCAGCGCTCACGTCTGCTGTCCCGTGGAACATGTTCAGGACTTACTGCAACTCCTCTGCCATCATCTCTCATCGCCTTTTGGTGAAGTCTGTCTTCTAGGAACACCCTCAGGGGGAACTCACAGGACAGCATTCCGTGAGTGTTGAAAACTGGCCTTTCCAGTGCTCTCAACAGGAATGTGGCCCGAGTTCCTACCTAATTTTAAATATTCTACTAAACGTATTAAAAAGGTAAAGAGAAACAAGTGAAGTTAACTTTAGTAAATTATTTAACTCAATATTATATAAAACATTATTATTGCTGATTTACTTGAAGTTCCTTTTTTTGGACTGAGTTTTTGAAATTCAGCGTGTGTCTTACACTTAGAGCGTGTTTCAGCGGACCAGCCACCTTTCACAGGCTCAGTGTTGGACGGCCCAGCCTGTACCTGGACGGCAGGGAGGGCTCTGGTGGCCTCAGGATCCTCGGATCCGCGTTCCCTCCCCGCGTCCCTGGGGAGCCTGCCACCCGTGTTGCTGCGCAGAACACTGCTCTGCTTTCTCTGTGGACCTGCCCTTCTGGCATTTCCTACAAATCGGGTCGTGCACCGAGTGGCCTTCAGCGTCCGCCTTCCCTCTCTCCGCGTGCGTTTTCAAGGTCGTCCTCATCTAGAGCTTCCCTACTTTTTGTGTCCAAGTTGTACTCTGTGTCTGCGTGATCTTTTGATCCCCACGAGGGATCCCCACGAGGACATTTGGGGTGTCCCAGATAAGCCTCGTGTTCAGGTCTCGAGGGGGCGTGTTTCCGTCTCTCTCGGGTGCTCCGAGGGCAGGATTGCCGCCTAGTCGTGGCTTCCTGCCCTTCCTGCCGCCTCCCTGGCGGCCGCGGGGGCCACCCTCCTCTGCCACCAGCTGCTTCCTGTAGCCAGAGGCCTCAGCCCTTCTGCTCAGACCTCCAGGCTCTGCCCAGAGTCAAGGCCGGAGCCCTTCCAGGGGCTGACACGGTTCTCCCAGCCAGCCCTCCCCAGCCACACTGGCTGCCTGTTCCTGCCCAGCAAGGCCAGCCCGCCTTGTGTCTGCAGCTTGTCCGCCTGGTCCACCCTCCCGAGCAGCCGCCGGCTCCAGTCCCCAGCGCGGGCTCTGCTCCCCGCCCACCAGGGTCCAAACTTGCCCCGCTTAGTAAGATTGCACAAGGTCCCCACAGCCCCCAAGTCCCTTTCTGGCTCATCACCTCGTGTCTGGGAGGTTCCGCCCCTTCTACTTATCCTTGTGTCCAGCCGGCTCCCCTCTCCGGGACGAGTGTCTGTCTCCCGTCCGCTGGCTGCTGGGCCCCTCTCCCTGGACGATCGTGTGGCACGTGGCACAGATGAATGAATGAGCCACGCGTCCCCGAGAGTCAGCAGCAGCAGGGTCTGCTGGAGCCCAGACTGGATTCTGAAGCTCTATTCTTTACTTCCATCAAAGATTGTAACTAGAAGCCTGATTTCAATTTCTCTTGCTGTCTAATGATGAAGGTTTGATCAGTCAAAGCTCCAGTGTTGCCATCCTCGCTTTCTAACTTTCCACCGGCAGTTTGAAAAGGAAGTACCAGAAGAAATAGCCAGGTTGGAAAAGAAAGGGAGTTTCACCCCGCCCCACCCCCCAAAGCCTGCCCATTTTATGCCTCATGAGGCTCAGAAGTCAGAGGTGTGAGTCCCTGTTCCCCACCCTCTGGTTCGCGCTGCATGCCCAGGCCTGGCCGGGAGCTTGGCCCTCCTCCGTGGTCCCCAGCGCTTCTTAGATGCTGTCTGTCGCTTCTCCACCACCAGAGCCCTTCGAGCTCCTTTTCCCCTGGGTGTCATACTCCCAGACTGCTTTCAATCTAGTCGAAGGTTGTGTGATTTTAGAGGCCGAGATGCTTCCGGAACCCCCGTCCCCTTGGTGTGTGTGACTGGGGAGCGGGTTCCTTTGCTCTGGCATTTTGGAGCTTGTTGATAGAACCCAGAAATCAGTAGTGTGGCCTTGGGAATTCCCTGACGGTCCAGTGGTTAGGACTCCGTGCTTCCACTGCCGGGGCCCCGGGTTCGACTCCTGGTAGGGAAACGAAGATCCCGCAAGCCCTGTCATGCAGCCAAGAAAAAAACGTAGTGTAGCCTCGCACGTGGCTCAGCTGACGCCAGCCTCTCCTCTCCTGCTTTTGCTTAGTATCACTTGCACTGTTTGCCTGAAAGCACTTGGGTTTGAGGCGTGACAAGGCGTGGGAAGCAGGCGTACCGGGAGGAGCATTTGACTGCATCTGGGACCCAGACCACCTGTCCCTGTGCCCCCGGCGGGCCAGGTGCGGGCTCCAACCCCGCCTTCCCGTGGTCTCAGGGCGAGTCCACTGAACACGGCAGGCGTGAGGATCGCGTGAGCCCATTTCTGAAAAGCCGCTCAGCAGCACGTGGTCCTTAGCCAGGCTCCATCCCCTGACTGCTGGCGGGTAGGAGTGGGGTGTGGGGCTGGGCTAGCTGCCTGGGAGCCGCTGGCAGTGGGCGCGGTCACGGTCCTGTCGCTGGGGCCTTTCCACCTGGCTCCTCCCCATTCAAGGCCTTGCTGTCGTCCCTCTTCAGTGACGGTGGGTCCTTTTGAGGGTCCTTTCCCTCTGGGTAATGGTCTAAAGGAGGCCCACGGGAGCTGCTGGTGCAGACCCTCGGCTTCTCCCGGGAAACTGAGTCCAGTCGCGTCTTGCCCGCAGGGTGCTCTCTTCACGTCTCACTGGCCCCAAAGCCCTCCGCTCCGCTCCCCACGAGCTTCCTTCTGCCCTTTATCTCCATCGCCAGGCCACCGTGCCCGGGCACGCTCACCTAGCATGGGGCCTGGTGTTGCCGCTTCCCCAGCCCTCCTCGGAGGCCCCGCGGCCTCTGGCCTCTCCTTGCCCTCCGGGCCCTCTCCTCCTCTTCTCTGTCGAGGTGCTGCCGGGCTCCAGAGCTGCATCTGGCAAGATGACGTTTGCTAATTGCTTGGCCTTTTTCTCCCCCTCTTGACAGGTGGCTGGTGGCGTGTTCAGGGCCCCGCAGGGTGAGCTGTAGTGACTGGGGCCTCCCCAGTGCGGAGTGTGAGTCTCCGCACAAAGCCCCGCAGGGACCACTGGCAGCAGCCGCTGACACTCTCTCCTTCTGTCCTCAGAGGCCCCCAGAATGAACCCTGTGCTGGAGCCGCTGTCCTGGATGCTGGGCACATGGCTGTCAGACCCGCCGGGAGCTGGGACCTTCCCGACCCTGCAGCCCTTCCAGTACCTGGAGGAGGTGCACATCTCGCACGTGGGCCAGCCCATGCTGAACTTCTCGTGAGTCCGCCCGCCGCTCTGCTCTCTGAGATGAGACAGGTGAACGCCAGGTGGGAAGGTACAGAGGGCACCTGGTGGTCTGTTTCAGAAAGGTGCCCTCTTCCTGCCCTGGCACCTGAGACGCACGCTGGGTGGAAATGGTACCTTCTTGTGTTTTAGACAATGTGAAGGTGACCACAGAACCTCAGGCTCGGTAGTCCGAACATGGAGATGAGTGTGAGTGTTCAATTGAATCCTTCATCCCCTGCAGCATACCTGTGTGGAAGTCAGTCACCCCAAGATGACTGAAGATGGGGGCCCGGCTTTCATTTAGTCCTACCCCTGAGCCAGCCGAGGGCTCAGAGAAGCTGGTGTCTCGTGGTTCTCAGATTCTTAGCGTGCAGCAAAGCGCTTCCCTGCCACTCCTGAGGAAGCAGGTCGCAGTGCAGGGTGGCTAGGTGGGGAGCACCCCGGGCTGTGGGTTGGTAGGGAGGGGGCGGAGGATATATTGTCTTGTACCTTTTTGCATGATTCTTGACTGAATGGGTGAAGGGAAAGAATATCCTGCACATAAACAAAAGGTGGAAATTCTGGGTCATGCAGAATAACCCTTAATAGAAAGCAGTCTTTTTAAACTATGAGCTGTAACCCGTTAGAGACATTTATGACTAGCATTAATTAATTTTCTTTTAATGCTGGTCACTCAGTTTTGCGACTAACGTTAAAGAAAAATGAGAGTAGAAAATACGTATTTTGGTCAGTGTCGTGGTCTATGTGTATGCAGTAGATGGTATTTCTCAGTGAGGGCTTGTGGTCTCAAGAGGGCGTGTGAGCCGTAGCCACAACACCAGCCTGTCAGAAGTTCATCCGTGGTAGCAGTAGATCCCCACACGTCGTGCTGGTGAGGCTGTAAGCGTTGGTGTTGAAGTTGTGAGTCGGTGCTCTCAGGTCAAGGTGCAGCTCTTACTCACCACCGTGAATTTGCAGTGGTGGCGGCGCGATAAGACGCTGACTCCTCGCCTGTTCTCCTACCCTGTGAATTAACTGGACTCCTAAGCAAGATAATAGCTCAGAAGAGGGAAGGCCTGGCATTGGGTGGGACTTTACTTTGTTGGTGGAGGGCTTAGGCTGAGAAGTGTGTGCGGTGCTGGGGCTGAAAAGGCCTTGGTGGGAGGACGGGTGGGGAGGAGAGATGGGGGAGCGGGGGTGCCCACACCTGTTGTCTCCCGTGTCTCCGCACGGCGTCCTTCACACGTGACTGTGTTTCCAGGTAGTGCTTCACGTTCAGTGGGTTGGACGCTTGCCAAGTGAGGAGGGGGCGGGCCACAAAGTCTGGCATGTGCTCTGGTGGGCACTGGGTACCTGGGCTTCACCTGTCACATTACCTGTCCAGGTTCAACGCCTTCCATCCGGACACCCACAAGCCCATGCACAGGGAGTGTGGCTTCATCCGCCTGGAGCCCGACACCAACAAGGTGGCCTTCGTCAGCGCCCAGAACACAGGTACTCCCCTTGCCGGCCTGCCTTGCACCCACGCGCCCTGCGTGCTGCAAGCAGGTGGGGTGACATCTGCCCCCCGATTTCTGTGTGACCGCAGACGTGGCCCCGTGGGTGCGTTTCACGGTGGACAGTGTCGGGCCTTTGGACGGCTCGGGGAGCTGGAGAGTGGGGGGCCGGCAGGCGGGGGGCTGCGGGCGTGGCTCTGTGGGAACAGGCCAGCTTCATCTCCGGCCCTCTGCGCTCACATCTGTGCTGTCGCTCAGCTTCCCATGCAGGTGGGGCTCTGGGGGTACCTAGACCAGGGAGCAAAAGCTATGTCTGGAAGTTTGCTTTGCCCCCAGGGGGAATTCATCCTAAAATAGTAAACCAGGTTCATGAATTCGAAATTACTCAACACCCACCTACGTGACCCTTAACCTCGCTCACTGGCTCAAGTGCGCGCTCACTTCCTGGCAGCAGGTGGACAGTCCCTCCTGTCAGATCGCTGGGGGGAGTGGGACGGACCCACTCCAGGAGTTGCAGGAGGAGTTGCGTCTTCTCCCTCTTGGTACCTGGGGGCCATCGCAGGTGCCTGGGCAGTTATTGCCTCGATGGCTGCGGCGTTCAGATTGGTTGAGCCCTTGACTGCAGAGGAGGGTGGTGAGCGCAGGGCAGCCGGGAGCCCCGGGCAGGCTGCGTGGGCTGACGGTGTCCCTTGCAGGCATCGTGGAGGTGGAGGAGGGCGAGGTGAACGGGCAGGAGCTGTGCATCGCGTCCCACTCCATTGCCAGGACCTCCTTCGCCAAGGAGCCCCACGTGGAGCAGGTGAGCCCGGGTGGGACCGCACGGCACCCCTGCCTTTGCACTCCATCCTGGAGGCCTGGCTGTCTCTGGTCACCCGCTTCTTTCTCGCGCTCACACAGGCCGTGACGTGATTATCTATCCCTGCTCATGCGCGGTTGGCTGTCCTCGGGTTTGTTGAACAAGTATGTCCCCACCAGCATTGCACGGCGGGGACCTTGTTCCCTGCTCCTTGACCAGTGCGGTGTGTTTTCAGGATTTCTGATTTTTTTAATCTGCTAGATAAAAGGTGGTATCTCATTGGTGTTTTAAATTTAACTTATGAGTGAGGGGGCATTCTTCGCGCTCACTGGTGGTTTGTATTTCTTGTTCCGATACTTGATGTTCAAAGTCATTGCCTGTTTTTCTGTGAGGTGTCAGTTTCTTGTTGATTTCTGGGAGATTTTTTATGTTCTGTGGATATTAATCTGTCGTCTGCTGTATTTGTGACAACGCCCCCATCCGGTGGCTTAGGCTAGCCTGATTCGTGATGTCTTCTGCCCACAGGCTGTACATCTTTCTCTAGTTGCTCTCGGGGTCTCGTCCTAAACGCCGTCTGAATTTGGGCTCTGGCTCAGGAAGATGTCTTCTGCTCCAAAAGGATAAAATTATTCTTCCATTTTCTTGTACTCTTACAACTTTCCTTTTTTACGTGTAGACCGTTAGTCTCTCTTCCTTTTTGTTTTCACGTGATGGGCTCCAGAGACCCCGCAGGTAGCCATGCACAGCAGCGTGGGGGTGTGCTGCAGGGATTTCGGACCTTGTTCGGTGTATTTCAGTAGATACCAAAGTTGGTTTCTTTATGGTGTCGACCATAGAGGCCTTGGACACTCCATGGTGAAGTCTTAAGTGCTTTATGGTTCCTGATGCCGCTCTGTACCCCTGCCCTGCAGCAGCGCACAGAGGGCCAGCTGCCCCACACCCTTTCCCGGGCTGGGCCTTGAACTGAGGCCATCCTGGTGGCTACCAAGTGGCATTGCAGTGTGGTGTTAATTACATTTTCCCAGTGACTAATGATGTGGCTCATCCTTGCAACGTGCTTATTTGCCGTTGTATTCTTTGTTTCATGACGTGAGCGTTCAAATCCTTTGTCCTTTTTCTCCAGCAGCTTGTTTGCCTTATCTTTGAGCTGTAAGAGTTTGTTACATATTCTGGACACAAGTCCTTTATCAGGTAGATGTGTTGATAAAACTGTGCTCTCAACTTAAAACTTACCATTTCATTTCTTTAACAAAATGTTTTACTTTTGATGAAGTTCTGTTATCAGTTTTTTCTCTTACAGTTAGTGCTTTTTGTGCCCTGTCTTAACATTTTTTGCCTAGCACACACTTTCACCTGCATTTTCTTCAAGAATTTTTACAGTGTCTCCTTTTACTTTAAGGTTTATTATTTGGGAATTTATAGTTTTGTATGGTGTGAAGTAGGAGTCAAAATGCTTTCATTTTTTCCTAGATAGATATCCAGTTGTTCCAGCACTATTTTCTTTCTTTCTTTTTTTACAATTTTATTTATTTTTGGCTGCGTTGGGTCTTCGTTGCTGCTCGTGGGCTTTCTCTAGTTGTGGCGAGCGGGGGCTACTCTTCGTTGCAGTACGCAGACTTCTCCTTGCGGTGGCTTCTCTTGTTGTGGAGCACGGGCTCTAGGTGCACGGGCTTTAGTAGTTGCGGCACGTGGGCTCAGTAGCTGTGGCTCGCGGGCTCTAGAGCGCAGGCTCAGTAGTTGTGGCGCACGGGCTTAGTTGCTCTGCGGCATGTGGGATCTTCCCAGACCAGGGATTAAACCCGTGTCCCCTGCATTGGCAGGTGGATTCTTAACCACTGCACCACCAGGGAAGTCCTTAACCCATTTTTATTATTTTTATCCTCGCTCAAAATATTTTATTTCTTCAATGGTTTTGTTTCCTTGAACAGGATTATTTAGAAGAATGTTACTTATTTTCCAACTATTGGAGGATTTTCTTGCTATGATTTCTGATTCAGTTCTATAAAACCCAGAGAACGTGGTCTGTTTGAAAGTTATTTTGTGCCCCGTATATGATCTAACTTGGTGAATGTTTCATATGCACTCAGAATGAATAAGTATTTGACAGTTGTTGGCTGTAGTGGACTGAAAATACCAGTTAGGTCAAGCTGATTGATAATGTCATCAGGTTTTCTATATACTAGCGTGTTTGGGGGTGGGGGGTTCTTGGTTGTATCTAATTACTGAGAGGTATTAAAATCTCCAGTTATGACTGAAGATATTTCAGTTCCTTTCTTTGGTTCCATCTTTGCTTCATAACTTTGAAGCTGTGTAATTTAGATGCATACAGATGATATATGTATTATATTTATGAAATGTCCTTTATAGCTTGTAATACTATACCTGGAAGTCTGCTTTGTCTGATACTAATGTAACCGCACCTGCTTTCTTATGCTTATCATTTGTACAGTATATCTTTTTTCCTACCCTTTCCACATTCAAATTGTGTCTTTATATTTACAGTACATTTCTTATAGAGTCTTGCTTTTTTTCTCTAGTCAGAAGACTCCGTATTTTAATTGGAGTATTTAGTTCCTTTACGTTTAACGTAAGCATCTGTAAGGGTGGCTGTGCGCCCGCCATCTTGATTTGTCTGCTTTACTTCTTTCTTGGCTTTGTCCCTCTTTTGTTCCTTAGTATGTTTTCTTGGGTTAATTAAGTATTTTTAGCATTCTGTTTTGTTTCTTCTATTAGCTTAACTGTATCCTTTTTTTTAAATAGTTGATTTAAGGCTAACAATATGCATGCTAAATTTATCAAAGTCTGTTTATAATCAGTGATATACTGTTACATTTCCCACTTCACATGTGTGTTAATCTTACAGCTGTGTAGAATTGCATTTATCCTCCTTTTGTGCTGGTGTCATCATACCTTTTACATGTAAAAAGTATCCACATACATTATAAACCTTCACACTAGGATTTTTGCTTTACATAATCAGTTGACTTTCGAAGAAATTACAGTGGGGGGGGCAGGGGAGTAATCGCTTATAGTTACCCACTTAGTTTCTCTTTGTGTTGCTCTTTTCTCCTTCTATAGAGTTTCCTGTGGTATCATTTCCCTTCATTCTGAAGCTGCGTTAGTGGCATTTCTTGTAGTATAGGTCTGGCAATATTTCTTTTGAGTTTATTTCACCCCCAACTTTTTTTTCTTCTTCAGTATTTTTTATTGTGGAAAAATAGATACATAAAAGTTAATTATCTTAACCATTTTTAAGGGTACACTTAAATATATTCACATTGTTAATCATCTCCAGAACACGTTCACCTTGCAGAACTGAAACTCAGGCCCACTAAGCAGTAGCTCCCTGTCCTGTCCTCCCCTGACCCTGGCAGCCACTTCTCTACTTTCCATCTCTCCGATTTTGACTACTTAGGTACCTCATATCAGTGGAATCATACAGTTATTTTTCTTTTT
The DNA here is from genome assembly GCF_003676395.1 of Aethalodelphis obliquidens. Taxonomy (NCBI): domain Eukaryota; kingdom Metazoa; phylum Chordata; class Mammalia; order Artiodactyla; family Delphinidae; genus Aethalodelphis; species Aethalodelphis obliquidens. The sequence continues at coordinate 205,103 of NW_020837946.1, forward strand.
GCATCTGGCTTACTTCACTGAGCACAATATCCTCAAGGTTCATCCATGTTATAGCCTGTGTCAGAATTTCCCTCCTTTTTAAGGCTCAGTAATATTCCAGTGTGTGGATGGACCACATTTGCTTTTCCATTCATCCATCGATGGATACCTGAGTTGCTTCCACCTTTTAGCTATTGTGAATGATGCTGCTGTGAACATGGGTGTACAGATATCTCTTCAAGACCTGCTTTCAGTTCTTTGGGGTGTATACCCAGAAGAGGAATTGCTGGATCACGTGGTTAATTTTATTTTTAATTTTTTGAGGACCCGCCATAGCTTCCCACTTTACCTGCACCATTTTACATTCCCATCAGCAGTGCACAGGGGTTCCAATTTCTCTGCATTCTCATCATTTGTTGTTTTCTGGTTTTTGGATATCACTCATCCTAATGGGTGTGAGGTGGTATCTCATTGTAGTTTTGATTTGCATTTCCCTAAACGATAGCAATATTGAGCAACTTTTCATGTGCTTCTTGGCCATTCATATATCGTTTTTGTAAAAATGTCTATTCAAATCCTTTGCCCATTTTTGAATTGGGTTGTTTGTTTTTGCTGTTGTTGAATTTTCGGAGTTCTCTGTTATTCTGTTTATGAATCCCTTATCAGATATATGATTTGCAAATATTTCTCTTATTCTGTGGGTTGTATTTTTTCTCTGTAAATAGTATCTTTTGATGCACAAAAGTTTTTAATTTTCATGAATTACAGTTTGTCTGCTTTTTCTTCATTGGCTGTAAATTGGTATCCAGGAAGTCATTGCCAAATCCAATGTCATTACACTTGCCCTATGTTTTCTTCTAAGAGTTTTTATAGTTTTAGCTCTTACCTTCAAGGCTGTGATTCATTTTGAGGGTTTTTTTTGTTCATTCATTTTTTGTACTAATGTTAGGTAAGGGTACGGTTTTATTCTTTTGCGAGGGGATATCCAGTTTTCCCAGCACCATTTATTGAAAAGGCCATCCTTTCCTCATTGAATGGTCTTGGCAACCTGGTTGAAAATCATTTGATAACATATGCAAGGATTTATTTCTGGGCTTTCAGAACGGTTCCATTGGTCTGTATATCTGTTTTTATGCCAGTGTCACACTGTTTTGGTCACTGTCATTCTGTAGTAAGTTTTGAAATCTGTTGAGAGTCCCTTGAGATTCCATATGAATTTTAGGATGGATTTTTCTATTTCTACAAAACGCATCATTGGCATTTTGATTTGAATTTTGTTAATTCTGTAGGTCTCTTTGGGTAGTATTTGTTTCTTAATGATATTAAGTCTTCCAATCCATGAACATGGGATGTGTTTCCATTTATTTATGTCTTCTTTAATTTCTTTCTGGAGTGTTTTGTATTGGGTTGGCCAAAAGTTTCGTTCATTTTTTTCCTTAAGAGGGCTCTACTAGCACTTAGTTGTCTTTAACTTCATTCAAAACAATTTTGTTAGATTGTGTGTGACAGCTGTCATACCAGCGTGCATTTATAGAAAGACTTATTGGGACTTCCCTAGTGGCACAGTGGTTGAGAATCCGCCTGCCAATGCAGGGGACACAGGTTCGAGACCTGGCCTGGGAAGATCCACATGCCGCGGAGCAACTAAGCCCATGTGCCACAACTACTGAGCCTGCGCTCTAGAGCCCGCGAGCCACAACTACTGAGCCCACTTACCACAACTACTGAAGCCTGCGTGCCTAGAGCCCGTGCTCTGCAACAAGAGAAGCCACCGCAATGAGAAGCCCACGCACCGCAATGAAGAGTAGCCCCTGCTCACCGCAACTAGAGGAAAGCCTGAGCGCAGCAACAAAGACCCAACACAACCAAATAAATAAATAAGTAAGTAAATACTTATCAAAATTGGTGAATTTTTGTATAGCCATTTTAATATCGAAGATGGAAGAAAAAAGCAACATTTTGAGCATATTATGTTTTATTATTTCAAGAAAGGTAAAAATGCAACCGAAATGCAAAAAAAAGGATTTGTGCCATATATGGAGAAGGTGATGTGACTGATCAAACGTGTCAAAAGTGATTTGCAAAGTTTCATGCTGGAGATTTCTCGCTGGCCGATGCTCCACGGTCAGGTAGACCAGTTGACGTTGATAGCCATCAAATTGAGACATCAGTTGAGAACAATTAACGTTATACCATGTGGGAGACAGCCGACATACTCAAAATATCCAAATCAAGAGTTGAAAATCATTTGCACCAGCTTGGTTATGTTAAATCACTTTGATGTTTGGGTTCCACATAAGCAAAAAAAAACCTTCTTGACCATGTTTCGACGTGTGATTCTCTACTTAAATGTAATGAAAGTGTTCCGTTTTTAAAACAAATTGTGACAGGTGATGAAAAGTGGATACTGTACAATAATGTGGAATGGAAGAGATCGTGGGGCAAGCGAAATAAACCACCACCAACCACACCAAAGGCTGGTCTGAAGGTGATGTTGTGTATATGGTGGTACTGGAAGGGCGTCCTCTATTATGAGCTCCTGGAAAACCAGACGATTCATTCCAACAAGTACTACTGCCAGTTAGACCAACTGAAAGCAGCACTCAACAAAAAGTGTCCACAATTAGTCAACAGAAAGCACATAATCTTCCATCAGGATGATGCAAAACGGCATGTTTCTTTGATGACCAGGCAAAAACTGTTACATCTTGGCTGGGAAGTTCTGATTCATCCATCGTATTCACCAGACATTGTACCTTCGAATTTCCATTTATTTATTAGGTCTTCACAAAATTCTCTTAATGGAAAAAATTTCAATTCCCTTGAAGACTGTAAAAGGCACCTGGAACAGTTATTTGCTCAAAAAGGTAAAAAGTTTTGGGAAGATGATATTATGAAGGTGCCTGAAAAATGGCAGAAGGTAGTGGAACAAAAGGGTGAAAACGTCGTTCAATAGAGTTCTTGGTAAAAATGAAAAATGTGTCTTTTATTTTTATGTGAACACCGAAGGCACTTTTTGGCCAACCCAATATATGTGAAATTTAAAAAAAAAGAAAGAAAACTCACAGAAACAGAGTAGAATGCTGGTTACGGGGGGCTCAGGTGGGGGAAATGGGCAGATGTTGCCCAGTGGGTATGAACGTCCAGGTGTAAGATGGACAGCGTGGCACTAGAGTTGACAGGGCGGCACTAGAGTTGACAGTGCTCTGTTATATTAGTGAAATTTGCTAAGAGGAAAAAGATGTAACTGTGAGGTGATGGATGTATTAACTGACCTTATTGTGGTAAACATTTCTCCATATACACATGTATCAAATCATCATGTTTCAGCATGTATCAAATCATCATGTATCAAATCATCATGTTTCAGCTTAAACCTATACAGTGTTACATGTCAGTTATATCTCAATAAAGCAGGGTGCAAAGGAGGGGAAAGGAGCCAGTACTGGCAGCAAGCAGACTGCATCTGTTCTAATTCTTCTTTTTTTTTTGAATTGGAGTAGAGTTGCTTTACCATGTTGTGTTAGTTTCTGCTGTACAGTGAAGTGAATCAGCTGTACATGTACATACATCCCCTCCCTCTTGCAAGTCAGTGAGAGAAACGTGAGGCCTGCACTGTCTGTAGTTCTCCAACAGTGTCCTGATGTCCTTGTTTATCAAACTCATCCCCTTTCTTCATGACTCAGCCCCCTCCTTGATGCCTCAAGGGTTGTATGGGGTGGCTTCTTGGTTTTTTTATTTTAGGACCTAAAACAAAGTCAGATCCATCTAACTCTCTCCTGGCCTTTCCTTCTCCACCTTTTCCCCACGGGACAAGACATAACAGGAACAAGAAATCATTAAAACATCAAGAAGTTCTCACATCGAGTTTCTCTCTACCGTAATATTTCTCTTTGGTCTGTGCAGTCGAGGAAAAGTGAGCACACTTGGCTAAAGTAAGAACTCGTGTCGTTGTCAAGATGGCCTCTGTCCCTGTGTTCAGAGGCTCCTTGGAGTTTGCCTTTGCCATCGGAGCTGGGCCCCAGCTGTGCAGGCTTCTCTCCAGAATGCAGCTCCTGCAGCTTCTGCTCTACCCAGTGGCCCCAACAGGCTCCACTTTGAGGGTTTAAAGGCAAACAGTTGCTTCCAGCCCCACCTTGTTTAAACTTGTTTAAACGAGGGTCAGTCTGCAGTTCAGGTGGATTCTCATCCTGAGGGTGGACTTGGCATGACCTCAGGATCATCGTCGGCAGAGGCCGTGGGCGCCGCAGGAGGTCTGGTTCTGAGCCTGAGCGATGTCATCTACGACCTGCCTCAACTTTAAATTCTGCCAAATAACTTTCATTTGAAGAGAAAACTAGCACAAGAAATTTCATCCAAGAGGCCACCAAGCCCAGAGGAACCTAACAGGTGACTCCCGGGCACGGGGACACGCTGCAGTAGCAGTGTCGTCGCTGAGGCCACCTCGATGAACACAGTCCCGAGTGTGCGCTCCGGCGGCCGGGCAGCCCTCACACACCCTCTCGCTGGGACCTGGGGAGGTCGTGGGGGACCAGCGTCTCCGCCATGGGGTCTCCCCCGTGACTGTCTCCCTCCTTTTGTTGCCCTGTGTCTTGCTGCCCGGTGGCTGTTACCGGATGTTCACAGACTTTGGCACACAGAAGCAGAGCCGAAGGGCGAGGGAGCGGCCGCCCTTGGGTCAGCACACGGTGAAATGGGCTGTGTCCTCGTGGCGTGGCCCGCAGCCCCTGTGGCATCGCGGAGGCGGGACGGGGGATGCAAGGCCACGCGAGAAGCCAGGTAGTCCTCAGGTGCTGGTTTTTGGGTGTGACCGCAGCCTCAGCCCGTCGGGCGGGCTCCGTGTGAGAGACACGCAGTGTCTTCCCTTTAACGTGGAAAGGTTCAACGGGGGGCGGGGGGCCCACCTTCCGTTCCCCGGGGAGGCATTTCCTTTGCTCCCGCCTGCGCTCCCCCTGCACGTGTGGTGCTGGGCGTCTGGCATGAGGGCGAGAGCCAGTGTCCTGCATCGGTGGTGGGGTGTCGGGGGAACAGGTGCCCCGCAGGCCGTGGGCTCTGAGGACAGGCGGCTGCTGTCCTGTGGAAGCTGAGCGCGTGGCCCGTGGTGTGGGGAACACGGGCTTTGTTTCTCTCCACTGCACTTCTGTTTCCTCTGCAGAGTGGTTTCAAGGGTAAGAGCCTTGACTGTTTGTTTGTTTTGTTTTTTGCGGTACGCGGGCCTTTCACTGTTGTGGCCTCTCCCGTTGTGGGGCACAGACTCCGGACGCACAGGCTCAGCGGCCATGGCTCACGGGCCCAGCCGCTCCGTGGCATGTGGGATCTTCCCGGACCGGGGCACGAACCCGTGTCCCCTGCATCGGCTGGCGGACTCTCAACCACTGCGCCACCAGAGAAGCCCCGACTGTTTGTTTTTCAATTAAATTCCAGAACAAAGGCTGTGGAGTTGAAGAAGCAAGTCACGTGTGAGAATGTCGGCCCGCCACCCGTCTGCTTTCTATCTCTCTGTCCACTTCATCTGGGGCTGTGCCCTCCCGTCCTGCCCTCTGCAGCCCTCTCCCGTCCTCAGCCGTTACCGTGGCGAGGACAGCGCGTTGACCTTTGACACCTGTGGACGGTGGCAAGGACCTTAGGACAGGGCTGCTCAGACCACCACGCGGTGTGGTCCCTGGGGCTCAGGGTGGCAATTCTGAGGCACCGGGTCTGGGGCGGAGCCTGAGACTCTGCATTTCCAGCAGCCGCCCAGGTGGGGCTGGTACCTGGAGCCCACCGAGTAGCAGGGACGTAGGACACTGGCTCTGTGTCCTCCTCCCGCCTCTGCTTCTGCTGTCACGTGTTGTGAGTACGCACGCACAGTAGACCCCACAGGGTTGTATAAATGCCAGTTAGCCCTCGTCGCAGCATTTGGGTGATGCACGGTTTTCCATACGTTTATCCTTGCTGTTGCTCTTCCTTTGTTCCTGCGTCTCTGCTTCCACCATTTTCCTTAAAACCTGAAGAACTTCCTCTAGTGTTTTGTGTAAAGAAGCGGGGGGTCCTGCTGGTGGTGAATTCTCTGTGGATTTTTTGTCTAAAAATGTCTTTATTTTGCCTTCACTTTTGAAGGGTATTTTCACTGCAACCAGAATGCCAGGGGGACAGTTATTTTCATTGTTTTGAAGATGTCCTTCCTTTGTCTTCTAGTTTCCATCCCTTCTGTTGAATTTCTTGAATTCTAGACATCGCGCGTGAAAACCGCGGGTGACTTGAGGCCTGTTTGATGTCGTCTCCCACCAAAGGGCACTTCTTGCGCTTCTGGTGGTTTGTCCAGGAAGAGCAGGTCCTGTCCACAGAGATAGCACTACTTTGAAACCGGACTTCCCAGTCTGTTTCTGGGGAACTCTTACTCCTGGGGTGCGGCCCTAAGGGGGTCCTGACCAACAGCCGGGCGGTTTTCCGCAGCCCCTCCTTCTAGACGCCGGGCAGCAGTTCCAGAGGGTGGCCCGTGCAGCGCAGCCCCGTGGGTTAGGGCGCACCCACCCGGCTCCCCAGCCTCTGGGTGGCCTCTGAGAGTCAGCACCGGCCTTGGGGGGACAGCTGCTCTGAGCTGGGTCTCTCCCCTGCACGCCCTTCCCCCTGAGGCCTTGGCCTTGTAGCCTGGTTGCTTTAAACAGGCTCTGGAATCTGGCTTTCCTCTCTTCTCTGCCCGATGGACGGTCGCTGGGGCCTGGCCAGCACGGGTTCTGACGCTCGTGGGCCCCCACCCCCGCCAGTTCTGGCGCCAGGTAGCCACCCCTGGAGGCGGCTTCCACAGTCCTCGGGCTTTCACCCTCTGTCCACAGACGTTCCAGGCAAACCCATTTTCTCATCGGGGGCTCGGGTGCTGCAGGTTTGTGTTACTGTTAGAAGCAGCTGCCGTAATTGGCCCTGATGAATCGGGGATTCCAGAAGTGCTGGTACCGAGTTTTCTGAGAACACATTTGGCATCATTTCAAGCTGTGTAGGGAGGGACGCGCTGGACAGCCGGCCCCTAGGCAGACGGCGAGGCTGACACCCGCGCTCACCTCCGGACGTTTGGGAACAGCTGAGCGGCAGGGAGACAGCACGGGCCAGGGGTCCGGACGCCCATCACGGCTGCCGGCCGAGTGTCTGTCACCCACTGGCGGGGACTCTGCCTGGCTCACAAGCCCCTGACACTGAGGTGAAATGTTGCAGCTGCCGCGGGAGTGTGTGGCCTGTGGTGGCACCTCAGCGGTCGTTGAATCTTTGGAAGGTGAAATTAAGGCGTTTTGTATTTGTTTTGTTCTGCTCAGATTACCCGAAAATTCAGGCTGAATTCCGAAGGCAAACTTGAACAGACGGTCTCCATGGCAACCACTACGCAGCCCATGACTCAGCATCTGCATGTCACCTACAAGAAGGTGACCCCATGACCCCAGGTAGAGCTGAGTCCGGTGGGGCTGGCCTGTGTGGTGACACTTCAGCTTCTCAGCAGACGCCGCAGCAGGTGTGGGTGTGGCCACAGGTCACCGTGGGTTCAAGGGTGTTGCCACGTGTTCCTGTAATGGCACAGAAAAACCAAATAAAAGGCCTTTATTTTTATGGCTAAGCATTTTGAATATTATCACTTGCGTAGACTGCGTTTCTTTCATCTGCTGGTGACTATTTGTTTTCAGAGTCGTTTCCCTAAAAAATTAAAAAGGGGTGACTCGTTCTCTCTCCTTTCCTTCCTGCAGTTTTGACAAGATCTGAAAAGTTTATAAATCTACGGTAGTCACAGCAACAAGGTGAAGAGAAGGCAGGACAAAGAGAATTGCAGCGAATTTTCCTTTACTCTTAAAGAGCTGAGAGTGTAACGACCCCACTTCCGTGTGGACGAAGGGCATTCCCAAGGCGAGAGGGTGGTGGTGAATTTATCATCATTCTGTAAATTTGATTTAGTCTCGGCAATATAATATTACCTTCATTTGTTTGTTTACGATGGAAGTTTCCAGACATACACTGACCCCCTGGACCTCACCCCGTTCCAGCTCCTGCCAGCATGTCCCCACACCGGTGGTTCCGTCTGCTCTTCCCCCTTTTTGTGGCTGGAGCATCTTAAAGCGAATTCCACACACAGTGTCCCTTCTCTCGAACACTTCAGCATGTGTGTAAAAGCAAAACAGAGCCTTTCTCTTTTCCTGAACACAGCACAGCATCAGGGGCCTCACCGGGAACATAGACACGGGGTGAAAGGAGGCCGTGCTCAAGAGCAGGGGTCAGTGTCTGCAGCCACACACCCCCTTGTCACACACCCTGGGGACAAAAGGCACTACCGGGGTGGGGGGGTTGTCAGTACCTGGGAGCGCAGAGGAGGGACCGGGGCTGGTGCCGAGCCCTCAGAGGAGCGTGGCCGGAGTGTGAGGAAGGCGGCCGGCCCCCTGCGTGCAGGGTGGACGTGGTGGCTGGGCTGGGCTCGCCGAGAGCGTCAGGTCAGCAGAGACTCAGGCCCAGTTCGTCCCTCCAGCTGCGAACCTGGGAAACCAGACAAGTTATTGGCCTCCGAAAGTCAACGACGGGAGAGGAATGGATGGACACTCCCTTTCCAAAAGGTAGAAATAGGAAAGAAGGCGGCGTGACAGGTCCTGAGCAAGTCCCAAACCTTAAGGCTTAAGAGGAACGATCCTCTGTGGCTCAGTGTCTGTCCTCCGGGCCCCCCTGGGATGGTCCGGGCCCCCCTGGGGTGGTGCTGCCCCCCCACCCCCAGCTTTGCCGGGTACAGCGCTCACCACGGTTCTCAGGGGTTGGAGTCGTGTGCCTGCGGCTCTCCCCAGGTTCTGCCCACCCCGGGGTCGCCCTAGCGGGGGCTCTGCACCCCTTGCAGGCTGTGGGTCTCTGCCTGGGTCATGAGCCTGAGGCTCCAGGTGGCTCCATCCTTCAAAATTGAGGGAAGGTAGCAAGGCCCCCAGGGCTCTGCATTCTGCGTGCTGGCAGAGATGGTACCTTGTGGAAGCCAAAAACCGATTCCAGCCAAGTTTGCAGCTGTGCCCTCCAGTGGGGCAGCCACGTCTGCTGTGGCCCAGGAATGTGGGGAGCAGAGCCTTATCCTCTGGGCCTGGGATGGAAGGGTCACCCGCACAATCTCTGAAATGCCTTTGAAGACATTCTTCCATTGTCTGGACTTTAGGCTTCTGTTTAGGTGGCTGCCTGGTCTCCCATCATGTGGGTAACTAGCTCGTAACTGATGAGTACTAACCTCCGTGTCAAGTCCTCCCAAGCGTCATGATCTGTCTCAGCAAGCTTTCTTACTACTTTCAATATCAATAGGCTGAGGATTTTCCACATTTTTAAGGTCTGCTTCCTTTTTGGTTAACAATTCTGTCCTTAAGTCTTCTTGCATTTTACTCTAAGTATTCAAGAGAAACAAGGCCCCTCATGCTTCAACACTTTCACTTTGCTTGGAAATTTCCAGGCACATAACCAATTTCATTGCTCACAAGTTCTACCTTCCACAAAACTAGGACACATAGTTTAGCCAAGCTCTCTGTCCCGTCTTAACAAAGGTTGCCTTTCCTCCAGTTTCCAATGACCTCCATTTCCATCTGAGATCTCAGCAGACTGGCCTTTACACCTGTGAAAATTAGTAAAGGGAAACCTCGCGGAACTGGAGTGGGGAGGGAATTCCCTGGTGGTCCAGTGGTTAGGACTCTGAGGTCTCACTGCCAAGGGCCTGAGTTCAATCCCTGGCCGAGGAACTAAGATCCCACAAGCCACGCAGCACGGCCAAAAACAAAAAACAAAAAATAATGGAGTGGGGAGGCCACAAGGGGGAGCGCTCACCAGCTCCACTGGATGTCAGCACAGATCCTGACAGGAGGAGGCCACCTGGCCTCTTAGGCCAGAAGCCCTTTACCACCCTCAGGAGGAAGGAGGATTTTCTCCCCGTCAGGCAACAGCCCAGCCAATGAGAAACTGTCACAGCTCAGCCAATGAAAAGCCACCACACTTCAGACCCCCATTTTCCTCCAATGGACTTTTTTGCTTATAACAGCCCCTCCCACCTTACCTTTTCCTCTATAAAAGAATTTCCTCTCCTTTGACCTACTGGACTTGCCTGTGGACTTGTGCCACGGTTACCTGTCCTGAAACACAAATCTTTGCTGCTCCTTAATAAACCCATTTTCTTGGTAAAAACTGGCTGTTTTATTGTTTCAGATGAACACATCCCATATATCTACCAACATTCTGTTCAGGATTACTTAGGTATTGTCTAAGAACACTGAGGCTTTCTCCACAGCTCTCCTCTTTTCTTCCTGGGTCACCAGAGTTGCCCTGAACAGTCCATTCACAGCAGTGGAGGCTTTTGCTAACATTCATCTTGAAACTCTTCCAACCTCTAATTTCCAAAGCCACATCCACGTTTTTAGATACTTGTTGTTTCTTGGTGACAACTTTCGGACTTAGTTCAGGCTGCTGTAACGAAAGTAACCATCCACTGGGTGGCTTGCAAACAACCGCAATTTACTTGTCCCGGTTCTAGAGGCTGGAAGCCCAAGGTCAGGCTGCTGGCTGATTAGGTGGGAGGGCTGCTTGCTCGTGGACGCGTCTCCACTGTGACCTCACGTGCAGAAAGGCTGAGCTAGCTCTGTGGAGTCTGTGTTATGCAGGCACCTGTTCCAATCGTGAGGGTGGAGCCTTTATGGCCTAGTCACCTCCCAAAGGCCCCACCTTCTCCTACCATCACTTTGGGGGTTAGGATTTCAACATACGAATTTGAGGGAAAACAGACATTCAGACCATAGCTCCAAGGGAGCCTGGAGGATGGGACCAGAGCTGTCTCTGCTGCTGGAATGATGCTGAGAGGAGCTGGGAGCAGCAAGGAAGCCCCCACTCTCTCCCTCCTGCATCCCAGGCTGCTGCCTGCTCACAGCTGGAAGGGGGCTAGGAGGGCAGCACCCAGACCGGAGCAGGAAGGGTGGGGCTGAGAGCCGAGAGATGAAAAGCAAATAACTGACATGGTCACCTGGTCCTCTTCCTCCCCCCGACCCCCGTGCGTCTTGTTGGGAAGCTGGAAGGCGTCCCCAGTCTGGATCCTGGGTTCCCCTGGGTTCCTCGCGGTGTCTGAATTGTTCCTCTAAGCCCTCTGTTTGCTGTAGTCTGGAGGTTGGATCACACTTCCTAAGGGCTGTCCGGGTCTTCCTGTGCGCCGTCTGCCTGTCTCACGTGGCTGATGCTAACGTAACAGGCCCAGACGGTGCAGCCTGCCCTCCTTATTCTCAGCGTCTGTCAATCGGCCCGCCCGTGGGTGACCCCTGCCTGAGCCAGCTCCCCCATCAGAGCTGCCGAAGGGCCATCTTCCAACCCTGTCCTTCTGCATTCGGTGGCGGAATTCTCCGAAGAGCTTCCATCCGTCCAATTAGGCTCAGTTTGGTGCCTCTGAAGTAAGTTCACACCAGAAGGCCAGCGGAAACGCTTCTCTCTTCCCCTTTGATCATCGGGTTTTAGAACAGGTGTGCCAGGGACAGCGGTGCTGGCCGCCCGACCACCTTCTCACACCACAACCCCCCCCCACACCCCTCCTGCTTCTGTTATGAACCCAGTACTTTTTGTATGTTCGATGTGAGCTAGGCAAGTCCAGTCTTTTTCTTTGACAGACAGGAGGGGCCCACATGATGTGCTAGTTGGCTGGATGGAGCCCCTCAAGCCCCTGATGGCCTCTGTTCCCACTTCCTGCCTCAGAACCTGTCTTCTCTCCAGTGGGGGTGGGACTGAGAGGCCCCGGGCAGAAATGGAAAATCCCTTTATAAATTATTTTCTCACTTATTTCCACTTTACTATTTGAGATCTCATTGCCGAGATCACAACCCTTCACTCTCAACTACTTTAGCATGGGATACGTGCATTTTTTAACAAAAAAAGTTGTGCATCCACACTTAGGTTTCCAATTCAAATTTTAAGATTATAAAATTTTTTACTTAAATTCTTTGATTTTACCTCTTTTAAGATGAAAATCCTGTTTATCATTATTTGCTTTCTCCTACAGGATACGTATGATTATTTGAGAATAATAATATTGTTATTAATAAGACTACTGATTGAAGTTTCCTTTTTCTTTTTGCGGTATGCGGGCCCCTCACTGCTGTGGCCTCTCCCGTTGCGGAGCACAGGCTCTGGACGCGCAGGCTCAGCGGCCATGGCTCACGGGCCCAGCCACTCCGCGGCACGCGGGATCTTCCCAGACCGGGGCACGAACCCGCGTCCCCCGCATCGGCAGGCGGACTCTCAACCACTGCGCCACCAGGGAAGCCCTGAAGTTTCCGTTTTTGCTGTTGTTTTTACAGCTTTTTCATTGAAGATGTAAAGTTAAAATATAGTTGGAATAACTGATTCCTCTGGGTGCTTGTGTCACCAACTTGATAGAGAAACTCATTTGTTTAATTTTTTAAAGTTGACTGTTTTCTTAAGTTAGCTTTGCTTATGCAGAACATCCTACGTGACCCTATTGTCAAAAGTTTAAAACAAGGGACTTCCCTGGTGGCACAGTGGTTAAGAATCCGCCTGCCAGTGCAGGGGACATGGGTTCGAGCCCTGGTCGGGGAAGATCCCACATGCCGTGGAGCAGCTAAGCCCGTGCACCCCAACTACTGAGCCTGTGCTCTAGAGCCCGCGAGCCACAACTACTGAGCTCACGTGCCACAGCTACTGAAGCCCGTGCACCTAGAGCCCGTGCTCCGCAACAAGAGAAGCCACCGCAATGAGAAGCCCGCACACCTCAACAAAGAGTAGCCCCTGCTCACTGCAATTAGAGAAAGCCCGCGTGCAGCAACGAAGACCCAACCCAGCCAAAAATAAATGAATAAACATAAATAAATAATTTATTTTTTGAAAGTGTAAAACAAGATAAATTTTGCTTCACGTGGGTGTATAGCCCAGCTGCTGAGTGCCCCACCAGGCAGCCCTGCCATGGTTTATCCAGCAGACACCCTGATGCTGGGCATCTGGGTTGTTTCCAGTCTTTTGCTGATCAAATAATGTCACAATGAATAACTTTATGTACATGGCATTTTGGACTTTGGCCAGCGTAGCTCTGGGATAGATTTCCAGAGGTAGCCAGTCCGAGGGTAAATGCATCTATGACTTGTCCAAGTGTTGCCCCTCCCCCAGGGACTGTGCCATTTTGCTTCCCAGCAGTGTTGTGTGAGGGGACTTGCCTCCACCAACGAGAGTCTGTTGTCAGATTTGGGTCTGGCCAACCTGCTCGGGGAGCAGTGAGATCCTGCAGCTCTTTTTTTGGTTGTGCCACACCGCATTCGGGATCTTAGTTCCCCAACCAGGGACTGAACCCACACCCCCTGCAGTGGAAGAAGCGTGGAGTGTTAACCACCGGACCACCAGGGAAGTCCCTGCATTTCTCTTTTTTTGTCTTTTTCTTCTCGACTTTCGAAGCTTTTAAGTTCTTGTGAATTATAAACATTAATCCTAGTATTCCTGATTTTCAATGACCACCTTTCATGGAGGTGAAATGCACGGTTACAGCATGCACTTCACTCTTCCACAGTGTCCACAGGTGTACAGTTGAGTGGTATTTAGTACATTCCCAGTGTCATGCAACCATCAACCCTGTCTACTTCCAGGACACTTCTGTCACCCCAAGGAGAAACCCCGTACCCATTAAGCCACTCCCACTCTCTACCCACCCCCCCACCCCCCGCCCTTGCTTCCTGTCTCAAGGTGCAGATACTTTTGAAAATGTTCAATGTTATTGTTTTTTTCCCAGAAAGTATTTTGTCTTTTCTTGCTCCTGGATTTTAAATCATGTTGAGGAAGATTCTGCTCACTCCCCAGTTAGGAAGAAATTCACCCATTGTTTCTAGAACTTGTTTCATTTTTCATGCTTGGCTGTTGGATCCGTTTGGAATTTGTTTTGTGTCTAATGTGACATACGCATTCGATTTGGTCTCTGAGTGTTAACTGGTTTGTCACATTTGCTCACAAGCCCGGCTCTTCCCACCTCATCATGGACTTGGTTCTCCAGGCACAGGGGTCTGTCTCTGGGGGTCCCGTGACCCTGCGCCTGCCTGTCTACATGCATTTGGCCTGGGGCCTGGTGGTCCAACAACAGACTCAGAGGCAGAGGCCTAGACCCTCCTCATTTCTCTTCTTTGAAGGGTTTTCCCGGCTGTTTTTGCCCTTCCCCCCCCCCCCCCCCCCCCCCCCCCCCCCCCCCCCCCCC